>NC_064615.1:705915468-706218498 GCF_023898315.1 Schistocerca nitens
GTCTTGAATAAAATGTTTCATTGATGCAGAAAGAGATCTCAACAAGTGAAATTGTTGTTGGAGTAAATAGTATGATCCTGAGGATCTTCAATAAACTCAAGTATATTTAGCAATACCTTAGATCCAACACCAAGGTCTGTATTTTTATTTGTCACTCCCTTGCCACAAAAAAAAAAAAAAAATCAAAATTGAAACAGTATCCATTAGAAGCACACAGAGCCTATAGTTCATAGCCAAATTGAAATGGTTTGCCACGAATTAACTGTTTTAGTGTGTGATGGCCATAATACTTCACAATCATTTCATCGACACTCAAGCTTTCCAAAAAGACACGGAACTGCTAGAAGGACACGTCTTAATTAGTAGCTAACCTTGAACCCTCTGTCATGTTGTCTTGAGCTTGTTTCTTCTAATATCTATTTCGCAGCATAACTTTCGTGATGATTTCCAGTCCTAACTCATAGTCTTCAGAGCAATAATGAGTTTATGATGGAAGTCTGTAGTACCCTTACAAAAGTAGTAAGCCTAGGTATAGGAATAATTTCAGTTCTTCCATGTCCAAACAGTATACGTTCCTAGAACAACTTGCATATAGCACTCATTCTCTCATGACATAATCAAATGCATTATTGAAAATCAAGATACTTTCTCTAACTTCAAATGGCATGAGATCCTTTATTTTGTTTTTCATTTATTCGAGAGCTGCATCAGCTGAAACGTCATATTTAGGCGTTGCCGTATATTTTGCTTCATTGTACTGTATGTCAGCAGTTGGCTGCAAAGTTTCTTCAGTTTTCTTGAGTTTATTCTGTCTTCAGCAGCCATTACTTCATTATCTGCAGTCCCCAAATACTTATTTTCAGTACTTTGAAGCTAAACTTTCTCTGATCCAGGAACGTCCAGAACATTCACCGTATCTGTTGCACCATCATCTGCCTCATCTTCATCTGTCAAAGCATCAGTATCCAAAGGAGCAACAACATCAGCATTTTCATTGCCTTCCTCAGTCAGTCATTATTTATAATGTGAGAGCTTAGTTTCTCCCAGTGTACGCAATGTTCAAATAACTTCGGGAATGGAGCCAGGTTATTTTGTGTGTGTGGTGCTTCATGGTAACAGTCTGACTGGGAATTTCAACCTGTAACTGCCTGGCATTTGGCAAAGTTTGAATGTTTCCGAGACTCAGAGTCCAATAGTATTTCCCGTCTTTCTATGATAAATCTCACAAGGGAAGCTTTTGACGACACAGCTTTATCTGTGCTAGGGAAAGGTTTAAATTTTGCACTGACTTTTGTCAGTGGTTGACTATTGAACATGCTGAAACTTCCTGGCAGATTAAAACTGTGTGCCCGACCGAGACTCGAACTCGGGACTTTTGCCTTTCGCGAGCAAGTGCTCTACCATCTGAGCTACCGAAGCACGACTCACGCCCGGTCCTCACAGCTTTACTTCTGCCAGTATCTCTTCTCCTACCTTCCAAACTTTACAGAAGCTCTCCTGCGAACCTTGCAGAACTAGCACTCCTGAAAGAAAGGATACTGCGGAGACATGGCTTAGCTACAGCCTGGTGAATGTTTCCAGAATGAGATTTTCACTTACTGAACATGCTGTTTTCAAACTACCTCCTGATGTTTCAGAGGAGGCGAGGAGGGAGGCATTTCGTGTGTTGAATGGGTACATCCACCCAGGACTAATAACCACAGCAGCTGAGAGGCCTGCTTTACGTTCACTTATAGTTGATCTGCATATGGTTGTTTTACCACGAACATGGGCAATGCCACCTTTGTTTTGAACATGCGAGATTACGTCCTGTTCACCGTCGTCAATCAACGTATCGCAGGTTCAGTGCTGACCCCATAAAAAGTGTTGAGGGAAAGACTAACGGCCTCCGTAATATAAGTTCCTGATCACAGGGAACTATGAAGTGTATCAGTTCTTATTGTGCTGTTCCCCATAGGTTATATAGCCACCCTAAAGCCCACAAGGAAGGGGTTCCTCTTCATCCGATTGTACCATTTATTTTCCGCATATCGTGCAGCAAAACATCTTGGTACCCTGTTGAGCCCTGTTGCAGGTCGATGTGAGCATCACATTAAGAACTCAGAGGATTTCTTGCGTCGATTAGAGGGAATGCGTTTTAATGACTCCGATATTCCAGTAAGTTTGATGTGGTCTCTTTCTTCACTCGTGTTCCTCTGTCTGATTCGTTGTGGTTGATTAAGGTTAGGTTTGGTGCTGATTTAACGAACCCATTTATATATGTGTTGACTTCCGCTTACTTTTTATTCCATGACCAGTACTATGAGGAGAAACATGGAGTTGTGATAGGGAGCTCGTTTTCACCTATTATTGCCAATTTGTTTATGGAAGATTTTGAAGAACATGGCCGGGAGTCGGCGGCTTTGAATCTACGTGTTTTTTATGGTATTTAGTCGACACTTTTGTTGTTTGGCCTCATAGTGATGTTTTGAGCATTCTTTTAGAACACCTGAATTCATTTCACCCCAATATTCTTTCACGATGAATGTGGAAAAAGATGGCTGTCTTCTCTTTCTTGACGTGTTGGTCAGGAGGTGGTGGATGGTATGTTGGGACTGCTGCTTATAGGAAGTCTACTCACGCTGATTTGTATCTGCGGTCTGACAGCTGTCACCATCCGGCTCAACATGAAGGGGTACTTCGTATTCGTAAGCCTTATGTCATCGCAGACCCTGATAGTTTTTCTGCTGAGGTAGCCCATCTCGAAGTCGCCTTCCGTCAGAACGATCATAAAAGACAGATTAGACGCGCATTGTGCTATCGACTAACTGTGCACCGGCTGAGTGGTGATAATACCTAGGTGGCACCAAAGTCTACGGTATTTTTGCCTTACGCAGGGAGCATTTCGAACAGGATTGGTCCTATTTTGCAGAAATGTGATGTGAAGTGTGTGTTTTTGACCACCATCTGAGATCAGGGCCCTTTTAAGTTAAGTGGAGGATGATCTTGGTTTGTGGTAGGCGGATGTCACCGTATTCCTTGTAGTTGTGGTATGTCATGTATTGGTCAGAATATCAGGACTGTGCAGGACCGGCGTACTGAGCATAAGGGTCACACTTGCTTACAACAGCCGAGTGAATCCGCCATTGCAGAACATTGTCTTGACACCGGTTATCTTGTGGAATGTAGCAACACGGAGATTCTGGCATGCACTTCCACTTACTGGGGTAGTGTTACTAATGAAGCTGTTGAAATTAAATTAGCAAATAACATTATAACAGAGTATTTTTTTTTTTTTTTTTTTTTTTTTTTGCATGGAAACCTGCTCTCTTACTTGGCGAAAAAGAGAGGGACAGAGTTTCTACTAACTTCAGCTGCTGATTTCACTGTCAGTAACTTCAGACATAGGTTGCCTTTGGTTTGTGATGGCGCTAGTGCTTACTGTGTGTGTTTTGTGTTCACGGAGTTTCTGTGAAAACTGAGGTTTTAAATTCGATTACACAGTGCTTATTCGCTGCAGTTTTGCGTTGAAAATGGCACGGTGTGCTGCTGTTGAAATATCGGTGATTGTCGACGATGCCACCCAGCTGCATTACCATAAATTATTTGAACATTATTTATGTCTAAAACTGTACCATTGTAATGTCTTGGAATCCTATGTCATAGTTCGCTTGCATTGTGTCTGATTTATTGTGCTATACTAAATAAAGTAAACACTGAAAAACTGAAGTATAACAATTGTGTTGCTTACTTTTATTACTGCTGTGTCAGCAGTCAGTACTGTCTGTCTCCTTCCAGTGATAGGCTTGCTATATCTAGCTGGGACCTCATCAAGACACTCTTGAGATGGGATATGTAGAAATGAAGCAAAAATTTAATGTAATTACTTTTTATTTAGAACACAATTAATGGAACTTCTTGCAGCAGAAATAATTGATACACCATTATTTTCTGGAGATTTCCCCTTTTTCAGCAAGACTTTTTTTCCGTTTTACACAGTTATAAAACTCTATGCAAGTCAGCTTGCAGTTAATCTGGCACAGTAAGGTTGATTTCTGGTTCCATAAGAAAGTAAGTCCACCTTTCTTCCATGGAATCTTTAGACAGCCAT
The DNA here is from genome assembly GCF_023898315.1 of Schistocerca nitens. NCBI lineage: Eukaryota > Metazoa > Arthropoda > Insecta > Orthoptera > Acrididae > Schistocerca > Schistocerca nitens. Next base: position 705,919,559 of record NC_064615.1, read on the forward strand.
TCTTCCGTGTCACACTGAATTTCTAAAAAGTTCTCAGATACGTACATTGTTGCAAACAATATCGCCTAAAATCTTCACACCATTTTTAGTCAGGTATATTACAGTGTTTTTGATCGTTGCCCAATCTGGGGTTGCAGATAACGTCATCCAATCTATATTTATTAAAATAAATAGCTCATTTATCCAAGTAATATCGTGAATGCTAGCCCCCCCCCCCTCCCCATGAACCATGGACCTTACCATTGGTGGGGAGGCTTGCATGCCTCAGCAAACAGATAGCCATACCGCAGGTGCAACCACAGCGGAGGGGTATCTGTTGAGTGGCCAGACAAATATGTGGTTCCTGAGGAGAGGCAGCAGCCTTTACAGTAGTTGCAGGGGCAACAGTCTGGATGATTGACTGGTATGACCTTGTAACATTACCCAAAACGGCGTTGCTGTGATGGTACTGCGAATGGCTGAAAGCAAGGGGAAATTACAGCTGTAATTTTTCCCGAGGGCGTGCAGCTTTACTGTGTGGTTAAATGATGATGATGTCCTCTTGGATAAAATATTCCGGAGATAAAATAGACCCTCATTCGGATCTCCGGGTGGGGACTACTCAGGAGGACATCGTTATCAGGAGAAAGAAAACTGGCAGATAGCTTAGAAAATTCAAAAAGGAAAATGGATAGGTTAAAGTTAAATATAGTGGGAATTAGTGACGTTCAGTGGCAGGAGGAACAAAACTTCTGGTCAGGTGATTACAGGGTTGTAGAAACAAAATCAAATAGGGGTAATGCAGGAGTAGGTTTAATGAATAAAAAATAGGAACACGGGTAAGCTACTTTGAACAGCGTAGTGAACGACTTATTGTAGGCAAGATAGACACGAAGCCCATGCCTACCACAGTAATAAAAGTTTATCTGCCAACTAGCTCAGATAACGAAGAGATTGAAGAAATGTACGATGAGATAAAAGAAATTAATTCAGATACTAAGGGAGACGAAAATTTAATAGTCATGGGGGACTGGAATTTGATAGTAGGAAAAGGAAGAGAAGGAAAAATAGTGGAAATAGTGGGTGAATATGGAATGGGAGTAAGGAATGAAAGAGGAAGCCAACTGGTAGAATTTTGCACAGAGCATAACTTAATCATAGCCAATACTTGGTTTAAGAATCATGAAAGAAGGCTATATACGTGGAAGAGGCCTGGAGAGGAAGGTTTCAGACAGATTACGTAATAATAACACAGAGATTTAGGAACCAGGTTTTAAATTGTAAGAGATTTCCAGGGGCAGCTGTGGACTCTAACCACAATCTGTTGGTTATGAACTGGAGATTAAAACTGGAAAGACTGCAAAAAGGTGGGAATTTAAGGACATGGGACCTGGATAAACTGACAGAACCAGAGGTTGTAGAGAGTATCAGGGAGAGCATTAACCCTTAACTACTATGGTCATTGCCGGCCGCGGTGGTCTCGCGGTTCTAGGCGCGCAGTCCGGAACCGTGGGACTGCTACGGTCGCAGGTTCGAATCCTGCCTCGGGCATGGATGTGTGTGATGTCCTTAGGTTAGTTAGGTTTAAGTAGTTCTAAGTTCTAGGGGACTGATAACCACAGCAGTTGAGTCCCATAGTGCTCAGAGCCATTTTTTACTATGGTCATTCACAGGAACACAATTACTATGGAGGGGTCTCACAGACAGCATTTTTCTATTTTATATATTAAACCAGAATTGTGCTGAATATATATAGTTTCTTGAATTCCAGTCATTCATTACACTTCTTAGAGGTGGCTTTTGTAGAAATTTGATTTTTTTAAAACACTGCGGTATTTTAATCACTTCGACAATTAAAACAAAGCGAAATCTGGAGTATATTTTTATTTTATGAGTTACGAAAATAACAGCAAATAGTTAGCTCTCTACTCATACATAGATTTTCATCAGAGGGATTATATTACAAATTGGCAATATAACTAGGTGGAAAAATCCGACATGACTTACGATAAATTGTGTGCAAAGTCAGCTTTCAGTTGACGACTCATTTTGCAATGTAGAGCGAATATTTCAGTCCATAAGTCTATGAATGGAGAAACTTTGCCACCATTTTGCTTCTAAAATTACAAGTAAAAACTAAATACTTGTTCTCATGTGACACTGAATCATACTTTAGTCAATTTCCACCTGCAAACACTTCAGGTAGACCTTCCTGGAACACTCCAAACAAATCGGAACACCACACTGTTGACATGGATACCTTGTTTTCTTCTTCAGACGAGGAGGGCAAAAGGTGCACATTTTTCGATTTTCGAATTCTTCTTTCAGTGTCTGAGGCTCATCTTGCAAGTGAAGACATCTGTCTCACGTAACACATGTCGCACAGAAGGCCCAGCTTTCTCCGCCATGGAGAAACAGTAGCATGCAATAAAAACGCGGCACGCAAACACTATGGTACGTCTGTGAGATCCCTCAAGGCTAATAATTACGAAACAAAGAGCAGCAACAATGCAAGAATGCTGGCACGTGTAGCTTGACAGCCAATAGGAAGGTAGATGGAAGAGTCCATTAGGCTTTGCAGGGGTGTGAGAAATATCTCGACACAAAAATTTGTAGGGGTCTGAGAGACGGTCGATAGTAGTTAAGGAACGATTGACAAGAATGGGGGAAAGAAATTCAGTAGAAGAAGAATGGGTAGCTTTGAGAGATGAAATACTAAAGGCAGCAGAGGATCAAGTAGGTAAAAAGAGGAGGGATAGTAGAAATCCTTGGGTAACAGAGGAAATATTGAAATTAATTGATGAAAGGAGAAAATATAATAATGCAGTAAATGAAGCAGGCAAAAAGGAATACAAATGTCTCAAAAGTAGATCGATGGGAAGTGCAAAATGGCCAAGCAGAGATGGCTAGAGAGAGGCATATATACTGTCTACAGGAAATTTAGAGAGACCTTAGGAGAAAAGAGAACCACATGTGTGAATATCAAGAGGTCAGATGTAAAATCAAAGCAAAGAAGGGAAATCAGATAGATGAAAGGAGTATATAGAGGCTTTATACGAGGGTGATATACTTGAGGGCAATATTATGGAAATGGTAGGGGACGTAGATGAATATGAAATGGGAACTATGATATTGCATGAAGAGTTTGACAGAATACTGAAAGACCTAAGTCGAAACAAGGCCCCGGGAGTAGACAACATTTTGTTAGAGCTACTGACAGCATTGGGAGAGCCAGCCATGACAAAACTCTTCCACCTGATGAGCAAGATTTGTGAGACAGGCAAAATACCATCAGACTTCAAGAACAATGTAACCATTCCAATTCCAAAGAAAGCAGGTGTTGGCAGGTGTGAAAATTACCAAACTATCAGTTTAATAAGTCACAGCTGCAAAACACTAACATGAATTCCTTACAGACGAATGGAAAAACTGGTAGAAGCCGAGCTTAGGGAAGATCAGTTTGGATTCTGTACAAACGTCAGAACATGTGAGGTGCAATACTGACCCTTCGACTTATCGTAGAAGATAGATCAAGGAAAGGCAAACCTACATTTCTAGCATTTGTAGACTTAGAGAAAGCTTTTAACAATGTTGACAGGAATACTCTCTTTCAAATTCTGAAGGTGGCAGGGGTGAAATATAGGGAGGGAAAGGCCATTTGCAATTTGTACAGAAACCAGATGGCAGTTATACGAGTCGAGGGGCATGAATGAGAAGCAGTGGTTGGGAAGGGAGTGAGACAGGGTTGTAGCCTATTCCTGGTGTTATTCAGTGTGTATATTGAGCAGGCAGTGAAGGAAACAAAAGAAAAAATTGGAGTAGAAATGGAAATCCATGGAGAAGAAATAAAAACTTTGAGGTTTGGCGACATTGAAATTCTGTCAGAGACAGCAAAGGACATGGAAGAGCAGATGAACGGAATGACAGTGTCTTGAAAGGAGGATATAAGATGAGCATCAACAAAAGCAAAATGAGGATAATGGACTGTAGGTAATTGAATCAGTTGATGCTGTGGGAATTAGATTAGGAAATGAGGCACTTAAAGTAGTAGATTAGTTTTGTTATTTGGGTCGAGCAAAATAACTGATGATCATCAAAGTAGAGGAGATATTAATTGAGAATTGGCAGTGGCAAGGAAAGCGTTTCTGAAGAAATTTGTTAACATCGAGTGTAGGTTTAAGTGTCAGGAAGTCTTTTCTCGAAAGTATTTGCATCGAGTGCAGCGCTGTATGGAAGTGAAACATGGACGATAAATAGTTTAGACAAGAAGAAAATAGAAGCTTTCAAAATGTGGTGCTACAGAAGAATGAGATGAGGAGGTACTGAATAGAATTTGGGAGAAGAGAAATTTGTGTCAAAACTTGACTAGAAGAAGGGATCGTTTGGTAGGACATGTTCTGAGGCATTAAGTTATCACCAATTTAGTATTGGAGGGTAAAAACCGTAGAGGGAGACCAATAGATCAATAGGCTAAGCAGATTCAGAAGGATGTTGGTTGCAGTAGGTACTTGGAGATGATGAAGCTTGCACAGGACAGAGTAACATGGAGAGCTGCATCATACCAGTCTCTGGACTGTGGTGACCAGCACCACAACAACAACAACAGTGCTGTGAAAAAGAAAGCCATTGTCTCTTCCTCAAATTATTTTTTTCTTGGTTAGGGTTATCGTTCATTAATTTTTTCAGCTTCATCTTGGTTTGCATGCCAATAAAATTTGCAGCCTTTCTTCCACTCAGACATTTTTGAGTGTCGATTAATATATTTCTTATTTCAGTTAATGGGACTTAATTCCCCTCCACGCTTTTTATATTTTTTTCAAACAGAGCCAAGTTTGACTGCTGAAACATAAATAAATTTCACTGATCGGACTACTGAAAAAAAAATCCGAAATTACATTAGATGCCCTGTCTTTGGCATCAAGAAATTGTTTTAATAGAATCCAGATCAGCCATCATGTTTTTCAGTGAGATAGAATAGTCTGAATATGTCATCAATGTATCAGTGGAACCGTTTCACTTTCTCTGTCCTTACCGTGTACATTGAAAAATAATTAAATATTTTCATGATGATTATTTCAATGTCGATAGTTAAGACTCCAGCAGCACTTGTAGTATTGTGGAGAATATGTGTGGCGCTTCAAATTCCTTCTTCATTTTTTTCCTTGTTCTACTTTAATTTGATGGAACACATTCTGCTGGCCTCGTCGATGTAAACCCTGAGGTAAGTATTTTCTCTACAAAGAGCGATTACTTTTTCTAATAGAATATGCAGTTGTCTTATTTCTAGACAAAACTTTGCAATTGTCTACAATGTTATGTTACAACAATGTTATGTTATAATCAAACTTCAACAGTTTCTGTTGGATTCCATCACTTTCAGTAAAGTATTGAACAACTACGGAAACCATATTTTCAGCCTTGTGGTTCAAAATGTTGGGACCTATACCTTAAAATAATTGCTATAGTCCTTTGGACACAAAGTACGCTGCGAGATTATTTTCAACAATCATTGTAGCTTTGGTCCTAGCTGTAGACTGCTTTGCGGCGAGTTTGGGGGTCAAGATTCAAGAGAAATGAAAGAGTGATGGTGCTTGGCAACTTTATAAGCGGCTGTTAGTTGTGCAGCAGCAAAGAGCAATTCTTCCTTGGTATCTTCTTTAATCATGAATGTCGAAACAGGAGTTACTGAGATGAAACAGCTACAAATCTCACCCAACGCTTCCTCATCAGCACGTCACTTTTTGACAAAAGACTACTCTTTTGTATAATCATCTGAAAAATGACACTTTCTCGTTCCAACGTTAGGCATTTTCAGGAGCTATATAAGTTTATTAGACGGTAAATAGTCGGTAACAACACTTTGGTAATTGAAGTACACTTCACTATACACTCCACGCCCCTAGATCCCACAGTAAGCGCTTCAAACATTACTAACATGCATTCGTTGTTCGTATTATGTTCATAAAGAATCGTCTTATCAGATCGCATTTTTAATGGGAACTGCCTGATTCTTCTAAGTGGCGCTTCTTGAATAGTACCAGTGCCGTACTCCTGGAGAAGTCTGGTATTTTCTCGAATGATTATGCTACACCTAGAAGATACTTCCATCGTCGATACAGGTTACGCAACAAGCAACGCCATCTGTGAGATGACCATGTCAATATAAACTTGTTGATGACATAAATAATACCATGTGAGGGTAGATTTACATGCTGGCGTTACTTCAGTTCTTGAGTATAGCTCGTAACAGTAGTTACAAAATCGGGTCCTGTCGAGATAGTAAGGTCAAAACAGTGACGGTCCTGATACATTGGGACGGATAGCAACCGTACCCATTGATCTAAAAATAGATATTAAACAACCTAGGCCAATAATGCCAGACTTGCACAAACAGAATCAACAGATCCTAAGAAGTAGTTGGTAAACATAGAGGATATGAAAAAGTAACGTGCTGCATTTGCGGCAATTGTTTTAAAATACCAAAAAATCTCAGTTTGTATGCTCACTGACAAAAAAGGACAATTACTTACTGTCCGTAATGCAGGTTTATGATATAATATTTGGAATTCAATGTAAGCTATTCGATGGAAAACAAGACTAAAAATAGATCACTGATAGATAATGGGTTAAGACATTGATAAGGCACAAAACCCGCCGCTGTAGGACTTTTTACAACTAACTCTACTTTGTTAGTTTCTTAATGCTAATACTGTATTACAACTTTTTGAAGACAGTTACCTACGCCGTATGCTCCGAATAACATGCCACGAATCGTAGTATTTTATTCACACAAATCCACGCACAAAAAGATACAAATGCTTCCCTTAAGAGTACACACTACACAGTAAGACGATACAGAAATACAAAGACAATAATCGATACAAAAAGAGACACTAGTTCACAATTTGTGATACCGATTTTGTAAGTGTATACTGTATCGATTTCGGCGATCGATACCGCAACAAATGCGACGTGTACGTTCAGAACATATTTAATGGTATTTTCTTTATAAATAAAATTGTGGGGTGAATTTAGAGAAGTTGTATTACATAATGTAGAAATCTACAGAGACTATTTTGATTCATGTACACATGTTGTACAGCTTCATATTTTTGCGTGCAGTCTGTTGCGAACTACTTAGGTTGATGGTGCTGATCTTTCCATCGAAACTCATAGGCACGCATCCAACCACTTGCGTATTGCAGAAATAAGAATTTGTGTTTGTATCTCCTCCCGTATTTTTGTCTTTCTTTTCCCCCTTTTCTTGTGTAATCAGCATTCCATTGTACGAATCTCTCTTTCGCGCTCCAGTTCTCTCTCTCTCTCTCTCTCTTTTTTTGTTGTTGGAGTTCACACTTTAATCTCGTGCAACAAATAAGAAATGGCCATGTTTTTGTTGAATTCTATCAGTCTTTCTCCTAATTAAATTTTTGAACCAACAATGAAAAAGCCAGGTGAGAGGGGCGTAAATGTAATTCCTTATCTCCTCATTATGTATTTCTGAAGAAGGAGGAAAATCATTGTAGGCGTACAATGTTAGCGTTAAGGTCGGCTTACACTTAACGGAATGGAACATCCAAAATTCCTCAATATATTTCAAGTGGGATTATTCACACACAATCAGTCGAGAAGAGAGAGACGGGACGGGGTTTCGGTAAGAAAGCCTCGACATTAGCGTCTTCTGCTAAAGTTGTAAGTTAACTTATTCTGGCCGCACACTCATTGTATTTTAGTGGATTTTGCGCTTCAGTGTCTTCTTAATCGTCTTGTTTTCGTGACACATCACAGTAATTTTTATGAGGACTTGGATATTTCTTCTGAGCGTTATTCTACGAAAGAGGCCAAATACGCCACAGCGTAAAATGATTTATGTTTTACAGTACCTAGGTAAAGCCTACATTGTGCATGAAACAGTTTTCTCTAAATAAACTTTTAACAGCATAGTACAGAATAGCAGGGAGGGCTGCATCAAACGAGTCTTTGGGCTGAAGACCACAAGAACAACACATTTTTTAATAGTGAAAAGTCAGCTGTATTGAAGGAAAATATTACAGCTGTTTTTGACTTTATTTGGTACTTAGAAAGAATTAAAAAAAAAAAACCTGGATACAGCAGAAAGGGGTCTATGTATTGTTTTGTAAATATCGTTTGATGTGTTCGTATATATATATGTTTTTTCTTCAGCAAATAAATGTCCATGTTTTTAAATGTTTTGGAGGAAACTTTCCCTGTTTTACTTTTCATCAGTTTACCACACTGTCAGGGAGATACTTTGAGTTTAGCTTTGTCCTTTACTAAACTTTACCATTACTAGTTCCTTAATTCTGACTGTATATTCCGATAATTTGCATCGCGCATAATATCTAATAACCCCGCTTTTACCGTTCGGTACTGGGCTAAGCGAAATGAGGTGCTGATGTTACGTGTAGTGTGAGGACACCAACATTTGGCGGTGGCAGTGACGTTAGCTGTGAAGTCCAGTGTGAATCGACCTTTTATCGACAAGTGTGTAAAATGTTGATCGATAATAAAGTGACAGCTCTGTTTGGAGTAGATGTATTGGAAGTAGGTAGTTTTGAGTTGAGAGACTAGTCCGAGGCCGTAGCTCAGTCTTAGCAGGCGTGAGAAAAGCTGCGCAGACTGAGGCATGCGACGTGGGCGACGAACCGCATGACGCACCGCAGCCAGGCTACTCGACACCACAGCATAACCGGTCGCGGCTCGCTGTGACTCACGTGCCAACCTGCTCGAGATAAAGCCGGCCGGGAGCTGACGCCGGCTACAATGCGGGAAACGGCTGCGACTCTGACTCTTCTCTCTCTCTCTCTCTCTCTCTCTCTCTCTCTCTCTCGACCTGAACTTCACATGATACTTCAAGACAGGATAATACGTGCAACTTTTAGTTGTGCGGAAGTGGTAACGGGCACTATGAAGGAGCGCATACACTCGGTGTGATAGTATTTTGACTGGACAGCAGTTGTATACACAAGCGCGCGGATCTTCGTTGGGGTTTCAGCTTACCTGTTGGTTACTGCATTTCAAGTAGGGTTGTCAGATTAATTGAGCGAAAAAACGAAGCATTTTCGAAGCTACACAGTTTTTGGAGAGCAAAAAAACAGGAGTATTTTCGAATTTTCTAGCTGTTTTGAAAGATAAAAATGAGTACGTTATAAAATGCGATAAACATTTATGCAAGTTCATTTAACTTTTTGTAGATATTTTCGCGTCTTTCAATAATGTAAGATCTTATTTTACGTATTCAAAAATTCTGTACAAGATGTGTTAAAACTCACCATACTTTGTAGCTTTGCCCCGATCAGTTCCGTATTATATCCATTTCTTCTCACATTCCATTTGTTAAATTCATTGAGAACACCCTTTCCTTAAAAGCATTAAATCCTGGTATTCTGAACAAGCCCCCCCCCCCCCCTCTCCCCTTCCCCTATCTTATAAATATTTGGCGCTTTATGTTCTGATACAGCTGAAAAGAAACGAACCACTTTGATACATCACTACCGGTACTGAACTTGTTCAAGTTTTCTAGTAAGTTAGTCTTGAATTCAGAGAATTCTTCATACAAGCTATCAGTACAAACGTAATCTCTCGAGTTAAGAATTCCCACGGCAGTATCAAAGTCTTTAAGGTCAATTTAATTCTCAAAGGAAAAACGAGCTATGCAGCCATATCGATTGCTGGCGGTAATCGCACTATTTAAGCCTATCAGTTAAACACGTATTTACTTAAAGATGTCCAAGACACTCACATCAAAACCTTCGTATGTTCTGTTAACTGCATCCAACATTGGAGGTTTATTTCTGGCATGATGGCTTTCTCAGGGTTTTCAATCAGAAAAAATGACCTCAAAAATTTTGGGCAGTCATTAATACTTTTGAAATAGCTGTTGATGGCATCTCTGTTCAGAAGAATTTTGTTTACAAGTGCAGTCAAAGAAAGCGCTCTTGTGGGACATGGTCAGTACCCTGCCCATTCCAGTTGAACGAGCTGGAAGAAAGGGTTTTAGTTCCGCTCTTCTTTTTGTATAAACTGCGAAATGATCGTATTTTTTTTAGAAGTGTGCTCTCCATATCGATATCTAATTTATCATCGCTTTCTTAATTGCATTGTGGAGTATATAATTAGTGCATTTCGCCTTTAAAATATTTTTATTCTTATTGAGAAGCAACTGAAAATCTGATTTATTCCAGGCAAAATTAACACTTGCGTTACTAGCACAGTATGAGGAAACCTTATTTACACTCGACTTGTGGGCATCTAAAGTTCGCAGTAGCAAATCAGTCACGCCAGAAAGGTTTCATCACCATTTTCAACGAAATTCAAAAGTTTGTTTTGTGGTCCGTTCAGTGTGCCCAAATAATGAAAGCGAACCGGAAACAGGTTTTTCAGCCCTTATTTTATACGTCTGCTGCCAATGAAAAAAACTGAAGTTTTTGTGAGCCTCTGAAAAAGGCCAGTTCACGTCAAGCAATGTTATGATGATCCGTTGTATTCATTTTACTTACGAAATAATCCTGCACTTTCATGCTGCGAGACGACGAGAATGTAGAGGAGGAAGTATTCCCTCTCTCTCTCTCTCTCTCTCTCTCGCTCTCTCTCTCTCTCGCTCTCTCTCTCTCTCTCTCTCTCTCTCACACACACACACACACACACACACACACACACACACACACACACACACACACACGGCCTACCTGCCATAATCAATCACTTTCTACGGTAGAAATGACACAAGTGCGTAACGTTTTACGAACGTGCATTTAAGGGACGTTTATGTTCATATGTAGAAATAAATCATTTGTAATACAATAACTTTTTGATCGCTAGGGATGTCAGCAGTTAAAAACAATACTTTCTAGCCACGAAGTCTACCAGATGTCTCATGCAGAATAAGGGCAAAACGTCTGTTCTTAGCGCACAGACTGTAGTCTGACGCTAGCCGAAATACATTTATTCTCAGGAAGTGACTGTTCTAAGTGTTCTTACTCATATCTGTAACCACCAAGAACATTTATTATACATATACCCATTCAAACGACGACGTTATGGTTTCCTGGCGTTTTAAGTTCTCGTGAAATTTAGGTTGATATTTACATGAAAACGAACTTCAGAGGATTATTAGGGGCCCCGGGGGAAGAAAAAACGGAGTACCAAAATTCGACGAAAAAACACGAGTTTACGGCAACACTAAGTTCAAGCCATGTTGTTACTCTGATTCTTGTTTGGCTTTTCTTATCCCTTCCATCATCTTGTACACCTACCAGTCGACAACCATATAAAGAGTGGAGCAAGTTTCAATCCCACCTGTCTCCTTTGACCCATGATGTCTAGTTTTTCGCGAAGAGCATAGTTTATACGAGTTACTAACGCGGGATACTCCCCATGCCCCCCTTTCCCCTCCTCTTGGGTGGTAAGATGATCGGATGGATAGCCCGGCAAAAACTGAACACAGATCAAGCATGAAAACAGGAAGAAGATGTATTGATCTGTGAAAAAAGAAGCAGCGAATGGTCCAAGCTCAAGATGTGCAACAGCGAGGAAATTTGAATTGCCACGGCATCGCGATTGTGTGGTCACGGTGTTGGAGGGGGAGATCCGTGTTCAAATCTCTCTTGTGCCCCATATTCTTTTCACATAATTATGTACAGTTTGTATAGTCATTGTCGCGTTTGTTTGCTGTATTCAAATTTCTGACTGTGTCGTGGTGTAACGTCTGTTTGCAACAACGAGGTGTAAGGAAGGGATCTTCTGACGTAAGCCAATGTACGTCGTGTTTGTTCTATACAAGTACCAGCATGTTACGACTCTTCTGTTCCGTTTTGGAAATTTTGACTCTTGAATTCCTTTGTTGTAACATAGATCACACCCGTTCATCTGTTGTTTTCATTTCAGTGAGAGGTATATGCGGCATCTCACCTGCTCCCACCATTCATCACGTTTAATTGCGACGGTAGGATATTCTTACCATATGACTCATATTATTTAATCAGTGTATAGTATGACAATTGCCAAGACTACAGAAGGAGAACAGACAAGTCAGTGACTGGACGGACAGTTCATAATTTTGTAGGAAAAAACAAAAAGGCACGAGGGAGATCTGAACACGGATCTCTCACTTTACAGTCCAACGCCGTGACCACATAACCACGATACTGCTGCTCTTCCAGTTCGCTCATATTGCAGTTCTTGAACTTAGTCCGTAAAGTGTTTCTATTCCGATTTTTTTCACCGTTCAGCACACATTCTTTTCTGTTTTCATGCTTGACCTGTGTTCAGTTTTTGACGGGCTATCCAGTGGGCCATCTTACCACTAAATCTGTTAGGGGTGCGATGGGGAGGTTCCCTTGTAAGACAACCAGAGATAACATTCAATAACAGACAGATTACATCATTCAAGATGGTGACCACGATCGAAAATGAACGCAAAAAACCTACGAACTATTTCAACCAGCTAATAAAATGAAACTAACCGGACAACTGCGAGAATGAGGAGGGTTTGGCTGTGGACTAACTAAAATTAGGTCAGTAAAGCCAAGATCATTCCAAACCAACCAGAAATCGAAATATCGCACACGCGAATTGTTCTACAATAAAACGAACAAAAATCTTCTATGTAGCTCAAACGAAGACAGCGGTACCAGACAGCCTCCAGAAATTAACAAACGAATACCTTTAAAAGAAACCGAAGAAAAAAGTGAAAAAATACGCAGTTGGAATAGAATTTTTCTCTTGACCTCTATAGCTCAAATGAAGACTGCGATAGGAGACATCCCCATACAAAACAACCACATAATCGGAAAATAATGCAAACGAATTCCTTCAGAATAAACTGAACAAAAAATACAAAAGACACACAATTGGGATCGAATTTATCACTTGACCTTCGCAGCTCAAACGATGACAATGATACTGAAATAAGTAGCTGATTGTAGAATATTCTTTGTTAAAAGTACTGCCCTGCCTGCTGCCGCTCAACCACGTTCCCGCTCGTGGAGCATTTAGCGCGCAATTTTTTACAACTTGATGTTGAACTGTTAAAAAGAATCCTTATCATCTGAGAATGTGTCTTCTAGTGGCGCGAAATCGGTCGTGACATTTAATAAAAAGTAATTTTCAGCCAGTGCGGATTATTTACTTCAAAATGTGGAAGTTTGGCTGTAGTTAACCACAACTTAAAACAACATGCTGAAGACAGCGATACCAGCCACACCCCCACAGAACGATTATTTAATCAAAAAAACACACACAAATTCCTCTAGAATAAACCGAAAGAATTTAAAAATGGGAATCACATTACGAACGTAAATTAACAGGTCAAAAACTGAGAACACAGACATCCTTTGAGCGAGCCATCGGTAACAATCGTATGACCCCTTAAAGAATTTAAAACACGCAACGCATCAATATCGTCTCACTAGAAAAAAAGAAAAAAATGTATGAGCTCTGCACTGCAGTTCCTGGCTAACCTCACCCTCAACAAAATTGCACATTACGAAAATGGCCAAATAATTGTGATTCACTCACAACAATTTCAGTTATGCTCTTATATTCCTGCTTAACCTTACACCCAGAAATCGTGACAGAGAAAAAAATAAAAATATAATCTCTAATAGATTCTCTGTCATCAATTTAAGCTGTGCTCTTCAGTTTCCACCATAAACACACCCATGAATATCACAGTGTATTTGAAATAAACAGCCTAGTTTACAAACATTATAGATTACATTAGTTATGAAGACACTCAGATACAACATTTAATAACAGGCTGCTTACATTCTTCATATTAAATTTGTGACTTTACACAGGATGTCATGGGTCAAAGCTGATTGGTGGAATTGTACCGTGTGCTTGACCAATCATATGTAGGATAGGGTGGGGCTAGTGGAGACACTTTTTATATTTTCTATTTCATCTTAAAACTATTTGAGTCAGATTTTTGGAATTTAGTATCTTTGGATTAACCAGTTTCCACATTAAGAGAAGCATTAAAGCAGTCCTTGTATCCACGGGTGCCCATAACCAGGGGCAAGTGGGGCCATGGGCACTCCTAGGTCTTAAGTTACAGTGTAGACAGCTGTTTTTCTTTCAAGATAATGATGAAAAATGGTATTGCATAGGTTTTTAACAGTGATGGAGCTGGTCCTTTTTATGGCTGCGTACAACTCAGCATTTGTCTTCCAAAATATTAAAATATTCCACTGGACAAGGTTTTGGCCCCTCTCCCTCCATCCCCTAAAAACTATCATACAGGTGCTCTTGTTTATATCTTCAACATTTTGAACCCCACCTAAAAATTGTCCACAGTTACCCCAAGGTGGGGTAAGTGTGGTCATTGGCAGAATTTGCGTGGGGTAAAACTGAATAGCATGTTGTTCTTATAAATAAGGCTAAATTTCCCCCAAAAACGTTTTATTTATTCTTTAATCAATTTCATATATAGATATAAATTAACCCAAAAATGTTTGTAACAAAAATTACAAGATTAACATTAAATACAGCATCCTCTGTTGCCTTTGTGTCCCAGTTACTTTTGCAGAAGGCAGGAGACAAATAATATCAGAGCTGTCCACTACTGACTCATCCGAAACAAAAGGAAGCACAAACCCTGAGTTTTTCTTTTGCAGAAATGAAACATAGGCTTCAACTTTCCCAACTGAATCCCTAACTTGACCAACATAATATTTAAGTCTTCTCTGTGGTGAAATGAACCAAAATAAAATCACTAGACCTCACTTTGTCATCTGTCAACTTTTTTAAGGTTTGTGATTCATCACCTTCTCTTTCATGACATCCCTCATCCTCCGAGCCCAGCACACTGTGTGGAATGGTTTCTGATTCACTGTCTGTATCATCATCGGAGTTACGTTTTTGCAAAATTTTCAGTCCCTTCTTGCTCTGGAAAAAGATCTCTTTAAAGCTGGTCTCATTTTACCTACCACTGCTTCCAGTTCGTTTTTGGCTTGAGTGCTAGTGTACATTGCAGATTTCTCTTGCCTCCATTTTGATTTTCCCCTGACATCTTTTGAGAAGGTTCAACAATCTTCAGATGTTGGCATTTCAGTTATGTCTGCACCTGAATTGGAAGGTGAAGCATCACACGAAGTTGCAGGTTGCACAGAAGCAGCTTTATCACACCTTGTACAGGCTGCCGACTGCTCAGTTACTTCTGATGGCCTAAAATCTTATTCAGTGGATGACAGACCAGTGAAATGAAATAAATTCTGACATCAGCTGCAATTGGGCATTGAAATGGTTTCAATGGCACCAAGTGAAAACCTGTGTCAGACCAGGAATCGAACGTAGACTTCCCTCTTTACGCGAGCAGTCGCCATAGCCGGTTTGGCTATCCAAGCACATTGTGAGACCCAAATACCCAACTTGTTGCCTGCTACTTATGTAGCAGCCCCTGTCCACCATACTCATTTCTTGCCGCATCCTGAATTCTCACAGGAATCCAGTGTTACGCATCCAGCAAGGAATGTGTTGGATAGGGAGCATTGCATAAGTAGTGCATAACACGTTGGGAATTTGGACTGGACAGAAACCATGCTCAGATAGTAAAAATGGTTAAGGTGACTGCTCACGTAAAGTGGGAAATATGCGTTGGAGTCCTGGTCTGGTACAGATTTTCAACTGCCGTCATTGAACTCATTTCAGTGCCCAGTTGTGGCAAATGTCAGAATGTATTTCATTTCATCAGGTATATTTATGGCTGCGTGATCAAGAATGGTGCCTGTGCTTCAGACATGTATATGAATGACAACCTATTAAGTGGCCACAATCCAGGCTCCTTGAACCCAGAAGTGATATTTTTTTGGGTAAAGGAAATGGGATGTGCATCCAGAAAAACTCTCCTGGACAAATCTGAATGATTTCAGCTGAATATTTCTTAGCTGTGGTGGTGTGCTTATGCAGCATAGGTGCCTTAAACCCAATTTTCTCTGTAATTCATTGAATTCTCCTTGTTTTGAACAAAACCTTTTTTGCCACTCATTGAACTTCTTCTTTATCAATATTAGCCCTGTTAGTATTGCAGATATGTGCCCTCACTCTCTACAATATAGATAGATCACTTAAATTCATTTACAAAAGGGAAAATTGTGAAACTGAAAGTTGGTCTTGTTCTAAATCACTACTGGAGCAACAGTGCACGTTGTCCACATTTACCCTCTTCAGCTGTCCACAAGTGCCCCATGGGGCCACTTTGGATACGAGACCAAAGTGTAGGGAATGTATTGTATTTACATGAAATGTTACACGAGAAAAAAAATAGGTCGCTGTTTATAGATTCATAAACCACAACTTAGAATATTTTCAGTACCAATTTTTTGGACTAATTTTGCAATTTGCTCATCACAAAAAAACCAGAGATGAATGGATTGTATTGTATTTGAACTTCTCTTGCCTGCAACAATAACCATACTAGTGCCAAGTTTTGTGTAACTGTTTGCTGCATCCTGAGGAACTACCAACATGAATGTACAAATATTTCAAGGACTATTTCATTAAAATTATTGTGTTCACTCTTACCCCATGTCTACACTAGTGCCAGTCTTACCTGTGGAAACGTTTGTGCATTGACATATGCGTGCACTTAACTAAACAGTTATTCCGTGATTGTTCAGAAGTGTTTTAGCATTCAGAATGAAAGGTCATATTCTTTTTTAAAGTTCTCAGAACTGTGGGAATTGTTACCAACAAGAATGTTGAAAAGAGGCCCACACAGTATTTAAAATCGTCATCTTGTGAATATTTTGCAGCTGGAACTGCTTCTCATTTCCTTTTCTCCACTTCTTCCAATCATGCCAGTCTCCATATTGTAGTCCTTTGGTATCCAACATGTCCTGGACCTCTTGACTCCAGCTCCTCCCACATCATCCATACTTCCTTCTTTCTACTGAGGTCCATTGCTGCACTTCCTTTTGCCACTGGCCATCATCCATCCTTTCCAGATGTATATAACATGTTAGATGTTTCATCTCTATGATGACCCTATTATTGATTTATTGATACCCACAGCCTCTCTTAAATTGTTATTTGGTACACAGTTCAGCTTGGGGCTGCCGCCGGCCGAAGTGGCCGTGCGGTTAAAGGCGCTGCAGTCTGGAACCACAAGACCGCTACGGTCGCAGGTTCGAATCCTGCCTCGGGCATGGTTGTTTGTGATGTCCTTAGGTTAGTTCGGTTTAACTAGTTCTAAGTTCTAGGGGACTAATGACCTCAGCAGTTGAGTCCCATAGTGCTCAGAGCCATTTGAACCATTTTTGGGGCTGCCACAACATTCTCTTCAAAAGTCTATTTCTAAAGCAAGCAACTTGTTTCTCTGATGCTTGTTGATTACCCAAGTTTCTGCTCCACACATAGTGATGTTTGTAACAACTGAAGGATATATCACCTGTTTGGTCCTTTTTGTTGTTTTTTTATTCCAAAGAACCAAGTTCCTGCCTTGCACTAGTTTATTATTTATGTCATCTGCTCTTTTTTTTTCCATTCGATAATGGCATAACCGTCGGATACTTACTAGGTAGATCACGTGATCTTATTGACTCCAATCTCCAGATCCTTTAAGGTATTGTTGTCAACCTTCAGATATTAAATTTTTGTCATGCTTGTTGTGAGACCTAATCTCTCATATGTCTCCTTTAACTTCCAAAGTACGTACTCAGCATCGTCCTGGGCTTCTGCTATGATGACCTGGTTGTCAGCAAAGAGAAATGTGTAAAAGATCTCATCCTCCACAGGGATGGGTATCTATGCCTTTGGTTGTTCCCCTCTCTATTAGAGCCTATAATGTGTATATTCCATCAACACAGAAGTGCCCTGGTCTAAAACCATTCTGTTCTTCAGACATTAAAGTCTTCATCTCCATTTTTCATTTAAGATTCTTCCATGTAACCTTGCTAACGATGGCATCACACTTACACACCAGTTATTTCCTCCCTCTACCCCTTCTTATAGACTGAAGTAATAATGGACTTTTTTCCATTCCGTTGGTACCTGGTCCCCTCCCAAATGCTTACTATACAATTGGGCCAAGATATTGTACACAGTCAAGGAAGCTGCCTTTATTAATTTTATGTTTATTCCACCTGAACCTAGTGATTTTCCATTTCTCATAGTCTACAGATTTCTTGCAAGGTTGCCTATCACTCACATGGATATTCATCTTCTTCTGTCAAATTTAAAATTTCTTTCTCTTCTCCATGAGTAGGGCTTGGTAATACTTTAACCATTAATCCAACCTTATTAGAGTAATCCCAGCACTATATCTTTATTTTCAACTCTCATAATCTTCAGTATCTTCTACACTCCACTTGCTGTAGTATCACAGAAACTACGTTCGACAGTCTTCATCAAGTTCATTGCTCAGCTACTTATTATAGGCTTTCCTTTTAATCTTCACCAGTTTCTCTTCTTCCTCATTCCACCATGGATTCCTCCTTTCTTTTCTCAACTTGTTTCGTTCCCCAAAGGTTCAAAGATCACCTTATGTATCCTTGCTTTAACATACTGATAAATATTCTCTGCCGTATCATCCTTGATACGTGAGGCCTTGGCCATCAGTCTAACTTAATAGAGGAAGCATGTTGAATCCTCTTGCAAACTAAGGTTATACCAGACCTCAGATGACTTCACACTTGGCAACTATTAACGTACTACTTCCTTCTGTCTAAAGGGATAGTATATTCTTGAAACCTAAGTAATGGTCTGATCCACGTTTGGGGCACTGTGAAATTCGTGTCCTTGATGAACAGTCTTGTTTCCTGGTATGTTATCTCATAGTCAGTAATTGATCTTAACATAAGAGTCAGTTGTTCCCATTTATATTGATGTATTGACTTATCCCTACACCATCCATTCATTATCTTCAAAGCATTTTGGTGACATAAGTCCATCAGCCTATCACCACTGTCATTTAATACATTTTTCCTATACTGTCCAACAGTGGGGTCATTAGTTCTCCACGCAATATGTACATTTGAGTCCTCAGTAACTAGATTTTTTTTCTTTACCATTTTCCCCAGTGATTCTGTCAGTTCCTCATAATTTTTTTTTTCCCCTCCATCTTGGCATCATCATTTGGTTCATACACTGCCATGATAGCGACTGAGTGGCTTAATAATTCCATTTGCAAGTGCAGGATGTTTTCACTAATTTGATTCCTGGATTTTATATCTTTCTTATAGTTTTTTCCTAATAGTACTGGAAACCTCACTTCTGGCTCTCTCCTCTTTAGATACCCCACTGTAGGTATGGATGTAACTATTCCGTTATTCAGTACTTTTGCCCTTTCTCATTGTTTCAGTTAGGGCTTCTACATCCATATTATATTTCCTCCTTTCATGAAATACTTCCTCAGTTTAAGTGACAATCCTCTGGTTGTTCCATGCACTGATATTCATTATCCTTGTCCATGCCAAATTTCTTTTTTGAGAAAGACCAACCTGTTCATCTGAGGCTATTTTAATGGGAAATTTTGTCTTGAAATTTTTTATGGGTGACTGGTACAGGTCTGATGTTCCAACTCCCATCCAATAGGACCGGGTGATTTTTACTCATGGTTTTCGTCCATTAGACCATTTATACCGACTGTCTTTGTAGGCTACAGGGCTCGGTCTGCTCCTTTCTCCTGAACTCTTTTGCCTTCTCACCTGCCCTTGAGGCCATTTATTCCTATTGTTACATCCAGGAATTAGCATGAGTTGACAGAATCCAGTTGTGATTCATTGATATTAGAATCAGCAGGTATTGCATTTACTTAATACCTAAAAGTAATATCTAATCTGTCTCACGATGATACAGAATTCTTCCATGATGTATCTGGGCATTGTGTGTATAGTTTGTCCACAACACCCTGAATGAAGGCTCCCCTGATTCTGCGTGGGATGAAGCTTATAGGGCCTAATTGTCAGTAGACTTTAGATCATGAGTGTTTCGTGTCCGGCCACTGCTGACATTGGTGATCTGACAAGGCAGTATCTGTGTGTACCATGTGTGTTATGAAGTGACTTGTCGTTCCATGCCAAACCACTAAGAAAATGTGTATTAATTTTCCCTCTAAGAAGAGTTATGGCTCAGTGATTGACAGGAGTAGCTGCTACCTATAGTGGGAATGATGGCTCCACTGGTGCATAACTGCTGAAGGGAACTTCTTTGAAGGGGCAGATATTGTTTGAAAAAATAAAAGCTTTGGCAGACAAAAATCAGTCTCATTACTTTTTTCACACACCTCATATATTAAATTGCACTTGAGAGCAGCATTTGCATCCTACATAAAAGGTTTAGGAGTGCTACCTACAAGAACATTAGAATATTAGCCACAAATGCTTCTGTGCATCAGCTAGTTTGCAGTTTTTCATCATCATCATCATCATCTCTCTCTCTCTCTCTCTCTCTCTCTCTCTGACATCTCTGACATTTATATCAGATTGAACCTTGCTTTTTGTATATTCCATTTCTGAGTGTTTGCTAACGAGCATTATCAGTCCATTTCATGACATTTACAGCTTTTCATATGCAGTGTCATCATCCTTCTGTCGTGGTACATAAATAGTTTATCTCTGTCTGTTCCATCATTACAGTACTGTTTGTCGAGACTTTGATATACTTCTCAGGAATGACATATTCTTTCAGATACTGACCTCTTCTATCACTCAAATGAATCTGTGCTGCTCTCTTTCAGAGTTTTTCCTTGACTCACCTTCCAGTGCTCAGTAACTCGGTGCATTCTCACTACAGAATTCTTCTTTTTCTTTGTCCTGCATCATTGCAGGGTTGGCATGGTCAGCAACTGATTCAGCATATTAATTTAACTTGTGACTGGATGCCCTTCTTATCGCTCCCCCATTACCCACCAGGGACGGAATGTGTGGACCCCAACTGTTGTTGTGTAGCGTTATTTGTATGAAAATCAGAAAAAGTTTTAAAAGTCCATGTGGGTCAAGTAATTGAGGGGAGACTTCGCTAACAGCCCAGCGTTCACCTACTAGGATATGGGAAATCTCTTAAAAATCATATTCAGCCTGGCCAAGGGTTCACTACTGAGTTCTTCCCTGGTGCATAATGCCAATGCCTACTGGTCTGTTAATAACTTTTAACAATATGCCATAACTTCTTCCTCGCAGAACTTTGTTCCCCTCAAAAACACACTCAATAAATCAGGTACCATAATTAAATATTGACTATGATGATTCTCTTCCAAAGCGTGTTCCTCTTACATCACTTTCTCCATCATCTTCAATATTTCCTCAACAAAATTAATAATTGTAATAATATGCTGCTCCCATGGCCACATGGGTTACAGCTATGAAAATTTCATACTGTGGGTGCTGTCATTTTACTAAATTATCTCAGTCTTTACCTTTAAATTGTATTTTAAATGCCAGTCGTAATATATAACTCACAAATAAATTTCATAAACATTGCTCACCTCGCATATGTCTACTGCTGACCTGTCTGAATAAATACCTGTCCTTAAAGTTATTCCCATCTTATTACTTAAACTGGTCCCCAATTTCAACTTTTGTCAATTTTTTCTCTAATCACTATTTATCTGGCATACTCCACACTTCTCAGTTGTTAAGGTAATACAAAAATAATACAAACTGTCAGACATCACACTTATATCAGTCTCCATTTTCCATTTGATTGTTAACAAATTTTTTAGCTCGGTGTTCTAAAATTTGTGAGGAATGAATTCTCCAGTACTGTGTAAAATAGTGCATTCTGCTATTGTGTCAAAACATGGGACATTGTGAAACCACACTCTCTGACTGAGCATCTCACTACTGTCAATTACTGGCGAGCCAGGACTAATGCATACTCTAGTATGGCTCATGCTATCTCCCTCTGCAGCTTCGGATTGTGGCACAACTGTTTTTTGTGCTGACAAATTAGTTCCCTGATGTAGAGCAACATTGTCACCACCTCGCAGGTGTTGCACATTATTTGCTCTTCTGTTTGCTGCACTTCCTTTGCATCATTCATTTCATGTGTGGAATTTTAGTACACTTTATGTGTCACATCTTCAGAGTATTTTCTTCCAAGATTTGTGATTAGGCTCATCGTGGATTTATTTGAAAACATTAGAAAGAGCATTTTGCATCTCTGAAAATTTCATAGCCATTGATTGATTAATTGATTGATTTTAACAGGAGAGCTAAAACAGCTTAGGTCTATCCCGCCACCGCCCGCACCAAAACTAGGTTTATTGTGCAGTATTGCTCCCTGTATATATAGTAAGTCACATACTGAAAACGTTGCTTTGGTATCTTGAGCTGTTTGTGTAGTATTGTGGGTAGTGAATGACTAATTCTATTGCATTTCATGGATTACAACTAATGCTACTGCTGCTTCTGCTTATGTTTAATCATCAAGAACTATAATCTGTGAAATGTTTTCTGAAGAAAATCTTCATATAAGTAATATACCTGGTCTGGTATTCCACAACCATTCTTTTTGTAAATAAGGTGACAGTTATGTACTGTTTTGAAAGCATCGGAAGTCAAAGTACATCATCTTAATCTGACCATTCATAGCCTTCTAGATCTTTAGCGTTAAGAGACCATGAAGGAAGAGGGAAATTTCCACTAAGCAAAAATTTGATCATAACTCACTTGCACTCCTCCACTGTATTCATGAACAGTCCATAATCACTATCTACCATACTCCTGTTTCCTGGGAACTAAACACTTCTGTCGTTTATTCTGATGTAAAAGTAATCTGGGTATTTTGGTGACATTCTCCATTTATTTTGTCTTTATTCAATACCAGTGTTTCTGCATACAATTTACACTTGTAGGTAGTGGGGAGCAGGCATGATAATTAGGATGATAAATAATAACGCGCACTCCCGTCATTTACTATCAATACTTTGTCTCGCAGCATATAAACAATGCGTTTAGTGTAGATTACGCACAAGAGAGAACTGATCTGGCAAAGATACACTTCTTCTTGCTGAGGTAGGGCAGCGATATTATTGGGGGAGGGGGGGCTTAGACCCAGTGGTTCTACATCCCCAAGCATCTAATAAATGCAGCAATTTGTGTTATATTCCATTTGGTGTGAGTTCTGAACAGTTTTTCTGCAAGTCTACTTTTATGTAGTAAATTCTGACAATGTAAAGTTTTATAGCCTTTCAAAAAATGTTTCCCAAAATTTATCTATCTGTCTTTTTATAAGAGGAATTTAATGTTATTTCAATGATCTCAAATCAAATTCTGTGTGTGTCCAGATACTCTTGCACTGACTGAATCAGTGGGTTCCAACAATATCGTCACACATCTGAATTGCTTCAATATCTTTCTTTAATTTGCTGGTGGTGAGAGTCACAGATACTTCAACATCCTTCTAGCTTAGGTTGCGTAAAGGTCTCATATGTAGTTTCCTCTGCAGCTGCTCTGCTTACAGTAGGTTTCCTGTGTTCATTTCATTTCATGTAGTTATTTTTTACTGTGCCTGCATATGTAATGGGGAATGATACTGAGTGCAGCAGTATCCCACTTTGGATTCAAATACTATTGGACCTTTTTGTGTTTGTACAAATTGTATTTCATTTATCAACATTTGATGCAAATTAACATTGATGGGATCAAGTGGAAATTTTGTCTTAACTCATTCGGAATGTCCCTAAATGTAATAAACTATGACATTTTCTTTTATTCCTTGGCATTGACATCAAATCATCAGAGGATATTATTCACTGTGTTCGTTAAGTTATGTAACGTGTTTTGTCAGTCAACAGTTCTTCAGACCAAATTGACCTAGAATCTTCAGCACATGCCCCACTAATGGAAGTAAATAATTACTCAATTTGTTAGTTATCTATCAAATAATTGATAAAAAGCAAAAATATTTTAGCATCATGTGTTAAAAGGTAAGTATTGACTTCTTTTCCAGTTTTTATGCTGTGCAAGTTTCACTTGCTTACATTGCTGTACTCTCAGTGTACAGTTTTAGAAATTCCTCCCTCATTACTAGGTATTGTCACTAATAGATTTCTGTTGTTGAAGAAACATTTCTTCCCATGTACCAACCTTGTCTGCATGTTCCTTGCTTTGCTCATAGTCTGTTAGGTTTCTCTGTATATAGCAGAGTTGTTTCACCACTTCCCTTACTGCTTAAATTCTGATTCTTCTCACTCCTGCTATGCTTCACTACATTTGTGTTTGTTTTCTGTGTCTCCAAAGTAGATTCTCTACAAGCAGGTATTAAATAGTTCTGACTAAATGAAGTGAAAAAAATTCTGACAAACCAGTCAAAAGTGTGACCTGTGAGTTGTCACTTTGCCCAAATCTTTCTCATTAATGAACATGATTAATGGTACTTTGTATGTATTGTTGTTGTTATCTTCAGTCTACAGACTAATCTAATGCAGCTCTCCACTTTAGTTTATCCTGTGTATTATTGTCATTTGAGCATAACTGTTACAACTTACATCCACTTGCACCTGCCTTCTATAGTTGAGCATTGGTCTCCCTATACTATTTTTATCCTGTCCACTTCCCTCCATTACCAAATTAATTATTTCACACTATATCAGGATGTTTCCAACCAATTTTCCCTTGTTTTAAGTTGTACTTTAAAGCTCTTTTCTTCCCAATTAGATTCATTACTTCTACATTAGATATCGCATATATCTTTTTGATGTTTGGTATTCTTTTGTAGCACCACATTTCCCAAGCTTTTGCTCTCTTCTTGCACGCTTGTGTGGTTCACTTCATTGTAAGACTTTAGTCTACACAAATACTTTCAAGAAAGACATTCTAACACTTCTATCTATACTTGATTATATAATATTTCTCAGTTTGCAGAAAAGGTTTTCTTTTCTTTTTTTTTCAATGTATTGTCTCTTACCTTGTTAAGGACACTGTTTTGTAAGTGAAACAAGAAACAGATGTTAATACGCTGTAACAACTGCTGGCTAGGCTGAGTTAGAACATAGAATGTATATGCTAATATTTTGTGACAGTAGTAATAACTTTTCAAGGGTAACCGTGCTTACTTATTATGGATTTCCATTTGCTGCTTTGCAACAAATGACAGTTCATGTGTTCAGTTATAGTTTGTGACTGATTCCCTCATATCCATATTGTATTGTTTAAAATGCCACCAAATTTAATTAAATTGATTGCTACCAAAAATTAAACATTCTAAGGCAGTGGAAACTAAGATGCTGTTTATTGCAGCTCATATAAAAGAAACCATTGTTCACGTGAAATTTAGGTTGTACGATTTTCTGAAAGACTTTTTCTTCTCTCTCTCTCTCTCTCTCTCTCTCTCTCTCTCTCTCTCTCTGTCTGTGTGTGTGTGTGTGTGTGTGTGTGTGTGTGTGTGTGTGTGTGTGAGAGAGAGAGAGAGAGGGGGAGAGAGAGAGAGAGAGAGAGAGAGAGAGAGAGAGAGAGAGAGAGAGATATGGTTGAATGGGGATTTGCTGTTATGGTTTTTTGTAATTATTTTCAGTAGGGACACCTAACTTGTTAATCCAGTTTTTAAGAAAGATTGTTTATCCATTTACTTAAAAAAATATTCATTTCTCTGGCCTGTGTGAGTAGGATGAGATCTTGAATTCTAGAATTTCAACAGAAATACTACAAGTTTTTGTTTTGGGTAGAATTGTAGGCATATGTCTTAGTGGCAGCTACCTTTGAAAATATGTTTTTGCAGTAGCTTTTTAAAGACTGTCTGGAGTCAAAATTGTCATCTTTACAACTCGATGACTGTTAATTTATGCTGCTATTTTGCTCATTTACTACACAGTTGGCTCTGTCATAAAATCACTGATGTCTCTGCTGTTGATAAAAGAGTAGCAGTGTTGTATTTGGTTTCTAAGAACTGACAAGAGATAAGGGCAGATAAACCTACTGAGAAGATTTAAACTCAGTGCAAGTAAAGGCAGGGAAGTTTACTGTAGGAATGGCTGTTAATGGCACTGAAGTGATTTTTGCAATGGAAGAATTGGATCTGCATGTTAAGTTTAAGGTAATAATTGAACAGTACAGTTATACTGTGTAAATAATTAAGTTGAAGGACAGGTACTGTATGTTATAGCCAAGGGAAGAATTCAGTGGTTGTGCTTTATAGACCTTTTTCCTATCTTTAAAGATCCTTTCTTTATTTTTATCAGATATTAACTTTATATGCATTTAAATTTAAGTATCTCAGAAGCAGCAGGTATCAACTGTATCATTATTATTTGTATTAACTTAGATTTATGAGGCAACTGTTGACTTCACTAAAAAAATAAACACAAATCGCAAATGTCTTTCACATGCCGTATTGCTGACGTTACAGGTGCAAATAACTAGATTTAGATTTTGTTGTAATATTTTTGAGAAGAGCCTGATCTCAGAGTTTTCATATTTTTTCTGTACTCCAGTGAATTCTGAGACTCTCCTTGGCAGTTTTTGCAGTATTGTTGGTAGCTCCTTGCAGCACCTGCTGTGATATGCAGACGTCTGCTGGTGAACTGAAAAGGCCACATGCCACCCAAAGAGTGCCTCAAACAAATAAAAAAAAAACAGTATTTGAACTAACACTGAATATCATATACATAGAAACGGTCCATATCTATGGTAGTTAAACATCATAATCTTTACCATAAAATTATGGACGCATTTGCTCATTTATACATGACAAGGGTACAGTAAACTTCAACCTCTAATGATTACGGGAAAATCATGACTGTAAGCCAGCTAAATTTTGTACCCACACATTTTTCATTTTAAAGAAGTTGGCAGTTAAATGTAAAGGTAAAGATAAGTTCCATTGAGTCTGTTTAGAATTTAGTGCTTTCATTGTCTATCATTGTATATGTTGAAGCACAGCATCCTAATTAGTGCATCAGTTGTGATACAATGCTGTTAACTTTAAAATATTTTTAACTGACTTCATTCTTCCACATGCATAGATATCAGTTGTTTTGAAGTAATAGCGGAGTTACATCATTAAGATGTTTTAGTCTTAATGATAAATCTGCACCATGACATGAACACTAACAGTTAATAAAAACACTATTCTAAACAATCAATAACATGTTATTTAACATTAAATTTACCTTCCATTGACTCAGTTTTTGAGCCACTATGGCTGCATTAAAATTTTTAATCAGTTTCTTAAATTAGTGCCCAGTGCTACTGAAAAAAATCTCTGCATATTGAGATATGTATATCACATTTTTGACATGGTTCTCCTGTTAAGTGTGAACCATGAATGTGCTATTGAACCATGGATTGGTTTGGAAGTTCTTGTTAGTCTACCTGTGCCACTTTAATCCTGTCTTTTAGTACAATTTGTGCCCTCGTGTTCTGTTGTCTGATAATACTAGATGAAATACTTAAAAACCTCTTCAGGTACCTGTTTGGTCTTATGCTGTTAGTAATTAGCAGGAAACTGTAATTTGTAATGTGTTTAGTACTTTGTATTCTGGTTTTGATAATGAGGCACAGATTGTTTTCATTCTTTGTCTAAGAGTAAAATAAAACTGTAACAGTAACTAGTTACAAACTTTGTTGGGAAGATTTGAATTAATTTAGTGTAGTTCCACAACGGCACGTAGCATTTGCAACTATCCTAAAATATCAGGTAAAGTTAATGGAGTATGTTTTTGGACTGAGTAAATTAGTGGTATTGGATAATATTATTTGGGTAATAATGTAATTATGTACATCATTTTTTTGGTAAGTGTCAGGTAATGTGAGTGCAATATTTGATAATAGTCACTGCACCGTTTCGAACAACTAGGTCAACTGAACTCTATGCTGTATTAGTAAATAAATGATATTTGGTATTGACAAAATTTTCAGTGTATAGGCTTCAGAAACACTTGTCACTATTTGATGCATTCCATTTAGATATTTTGGATAAGTTGTGATATTCCAGATCTTAGTGGCATTTTTCAGAATGTTTTTGGAGACACAAAGTGAAACTGTATTTGTCTATGTAATTACTCCTTTTTTGCAGAGGGGTATAGTGTAATTTCAGTTTATCAGCTTGATGTTTTTTATCAGAATTGTTTAACTTGTTTTGTTTGCTTAATGAATTATATTCTCTGTTAATTTGTGTTTTAAAATCTTAACAGGGTATGCCAGAAGCATGGGCAAGGTTACTGATGAGTTCAAACATCAGCAAACAGGAGCAGAAGAGCAACCCACAAGCTGTGTTAGATGTCCTCAACTGGTTTGATAACTCAAGCAAAGAAACCAAGGGTTCAAAGTACATGACAACAACTAAAATGGTTGGTGAGTACCATGTAAAAGTGATGACTGTGTCATTTTGTTTGAGTATCTGAATAAGTAGACTTACTATTGTGATCACTGGTGGAGAAGATTGGATTTCCAAACTCAAGCTATTCATAACTAGTTGTTACCAACACAGTAAAAATAAGTAATTATCTTATGAGATAACTATCAGTTATAGCTGTCAGTCACACAAAAAGGATTACAAGTTTCAAAATTTTGAAGCTAATCTGTCATCAGGAAATTATGAAAGTGGAGGATGAAAAAAACTCATTAACTGTGAAACATACGACACCAAGGCACTCCAAACATTACATGAAACGCTACACAAAACACAGTATAAATAAGAGGGAAAGTCATAGACTGGTGAGCAGAAAATGAGAATTAAAATATTTCATAGTTAATAAAATTAAATGAATTGGCTAGTCTGAAAGGTAACACAGCTGTGGAAAGTGGAAAATGTTGGTAGTCCCAAGGTGGCTGAGGGGATAAAGTGACCAACGTTGCTCATTATTCAAATTGCTGACTATTTTTGGCCATAAAGTACTACCAATATGTAAGCTTGTGTGTATTCATTGATCATATAGAGAGCTAGATGGTGGTCATCTTAATGCTCTCCTCCAGCTTCAGAAGTTTCCCCATAAGTTTTGTTGCTAATTTCTTCTGTTGTATTTTCTTCTTTCTTTTTTGTATAATGTCTCATATGTTTTTGTTTCTCCCTTATGTATCTTATTATTTTTGGCATTCTGCACCTCTTTCAGTAAAAACTGAACTAGGGATGGCAGTTATCACAGAAACAACCAGTTTTCAGGTATATTAGTTTTTTCAATGCCAATTTAATCAGACTAATAAAGCCACTCAAAATAACCAATTTCTGAAATAGCTGATTTTTGATTTTTTGATTCCTAGTACTTATGTAGTAAATGTAGAAATTGAAGAAAGATTGACCATTCTGACTTTGTTTCAACATACAGAATAAAAGTATTAAATTAAATAGGCAAATAAAAGAAAAGTTGATCTTTCCACATTCACTGCTTTCCTTGAAAAGTGGTAAATGGTTGAATACTACAAAAGATCACCACTATTCTTCTATTGATTCTAATTTTTTGAACCTCTGCTTAAAAATCATGTAATTGGGGATCATACCACTATTTGGACATTTTGAATAGTTAGTGCAAAAGGGTGAAAACTGAGGTTAAAGAAGCTTGTTTGTCATGTTCATTCATCCATTTTTGAGGGCTACAAGCATATAAAGACACATTATGTAGACACAGACAGCATATCAGCTATTTTATATTTTTATTGTATATTATGAGTGAATTGTTGTCAAGTTTTAAGTTAATTGATTTCCTTCCTCTGCAATTATTCAGTGGAAAGGGCAGACAAATTTTTATTCTATTAAAACTAATTAAGCATTGTACTTCATCGCTACATCACTTTGTAAAAATATTCCCAGTTAGGGTTGGTGCCATTCTGCAATACAACTGAAGACTGGCAATGACAGTGAGAGACTACCGTATAGAGTGGTTGGGGACACATCTTGCACATTGCTTATACACGCATACAGTAAGCCGCAACAAGTGACAGGAGAGACATCATTGTTTCAGCAATGCTGAACCAGTTCTTATGCCACATTTAGTTGCTCATTTAAATCGGCATTGCTATTAAAATGCTGCTGTTCACTTGTCCCATTTTCTATGATAAAACAGTATTTCAAGCAAGTGCAAATGTTAACAAATAAAAATTACGTCTTTTTTAAAAAAAGGTTTGTTTAAAAATGAAAAAATTTAGCACTGCTGCCATGACCAATTGATATTTCAGTTTTTTAATCATTTATTAGTAAAAAATTATAAAAAAAGCACTTTTTACACCCAAAACCAAATAAATACCGGAAAATACCAGCATCGGTTTTAACCTGTAAGTTTTCCCATCCCTAAACTGGACCCCTATAGGATCACTTCATTGCCTGCCTGCCTGTCTTTTTCTCAGGAGCAGGTGGACATATTATGTTGAAATTTATGCCACATACTACGGTCTAAGGTGCCTTGGCGATGTAAAAAGTTAGAACTTCTAAGTTAGTGCAGGCAAAAGATATGGCCATTTGTGTAACATATTTTTATACTAGCAAGCTCAATCATCAAAATCTATAGGCTACTTGCCAGTGACCTAGAATCATGAAATTTGGCAAACAATACTTTGACAGTAAAAGTAAAGGAAAAACTCTGGAAATTGTTAATTTGTAGTTGTCTAAAAAGAAAAAAAAATGTCATCTGCTATCTGTCCGTCTGTCCACCTTTTAAGACCATTTTTTCTCAGGCAGGTGTAGACATACCAAGCTGAAATTTGTGTTGCGTACTAAGGGCCACGGATCCTTCGCGGTGTAAAATATTTAAGTTTCTATGTCACTGCAATCAAAAGATGTGGCCATGTCGTCAAATTTTGATACCTTGTCAGTATCGATATCAATAACAGGCAAAAATTGGTGAAATTATTGATTCCCAGTATGGATGAACAATCGATATACATAATTCAATTTGTACAGAACATTCGGTGCGCGAGTTCTACTGGCACTTAACCAGATTTTTTCCCCCTATTATTACTCTCCTTATTTTCATTTCCTTAGCCACATTTTATCTTTTCTACTTGCTGGGTTTGATTTTCATCATTATCATCTTTGACATTGCTCTAACTAGTATCGACTATCTTTCCCATTTCTCACAACCTCATTAGACATTGTCTCTTTAAGAGTCATTAATTTATCAAGATTCTGGATTTCAAGTGTTGAGTATGTTCGCTTGATTTGCTTGCGTACTTGTTAGGTAGCTCTTTCTCAACTTCTGATTCTTAGCAACTTTTCCCATTGTCTTACTTTCCGCAGTTCTCTCTACTACTCTCTCTTTTTTTATTTAAATGGATTAATTTCAGGAGTCAGAATACATACTTTGGGTTGAAATTGACTGTATTTGCACATTTTTCTCTGTAAGTAGAAATTTCTTACAGTTATATATTTTTGAATCTTTATAATTTTCTGTTAGTTGTGTATTATTTGTGCATTGAGTAAATTAGTATTGATTGATATTTGATGTGCCATAATTCCTCCTACAGGTGAAAAGAGGGAAATACGGTTTTCTAAACTCCATCCAAGCAGTTTATGGGTAATTGTACATTTAAAACACTGTCCTTATTCTGTACTCACTATTGTTTTTACTGTATTATTTCACCTTCGATAACTTTACATATCTAGATCAGAAGTTGAAATAGCAGCAAGGTGGGCTATAACTTGTGGATGTCTTAAGGGAATACGTATTGACCTTTTGGGCTGTAGTGTAGTCTGAGGAGTGGAAAAGTGTTTTTCTCCAACAACACAGTTCTTCACATATTAAATTCAGTGTGTACCACCCTGAATGTATTTGCATCTTCTTTCATACGGGTAGCTTTAATGTCTTCATGACTTCAGCTGTGAATATTCAGATATATTGTGTGTTGTTATAATCCACAGAGGATTATGAGGTATGATAAAAAATTAATTGGAATCTCTTAATTTCACAAGCTTTATACATCCGATTTTCAATTTTTTTTTTTATCTTGTTGGTACACATGTTCCTGATGTATGTTTGCATTTCCAGCAGTTTTGAATATTTTGTTTATTGTTGACAGTCGAAAAGGTTATATACATTTTCCAGCTTGGCGAATTTTTACTTCCGGAAAAGACGGAACAAAGAAGTTACATTAAATTTTGTTGAAAAATGGAATAAAGTGTAGCACTGCTCCAAACTGTTGACTATGGCTTTTGGTGAGTCTATTGTAAGTAAGACAAGAGTTTATGAGTGGTATGAATGTTTCAAAGAGAATCGAGAAGACATTGAAGGCAACAAAACACCATGGACACCCAGGACATCAATTACTGAAGACAAAAAGGTTCTGTAAAATCACTGAATCACCATCAGAGAGGTTGCAGGTAGTGTTGGCATATCCTTTGGCTCATGCCAAGCAAATTTTTTTGGATGTTTTGGAAATGAAATGCATAACAGCAAAGTTTGGTCTGAAATTGATGAAGTTCAACCAAAAACAACATTGCAAAGACATCATTCAACAGTTGTTGAATAAAGTCGGCATTGAAACTTCTAAAGGAAGTATAACAGGTGACGAACATTGTTATATGGGTATGATGTCAAAATCAATGCCCAATCGCCCACTGGAAAGTGCCTGAAGAGCAAAGACTGAAAAAATTTGACAAGTTTGCTTACGTTTCCTTCGATTACAGGGAGATAGCGCATAATGAGTTCATACCATTTGGTCATATGGTCATTAAGGAATACTACCTGGAAGTTGTGCACTGTTCGTGTGAAGCAATCCAAAGAAAAGGACCAGAATTGTGGCAGAACCACTTGTGGAAATTGCATCACGATAATTCTCCCATTCACACCTCTGCTTGTTTAGTGAATTTTTGGCAAAAACCAAAACTTTTGTGTTGCGTTAGCTACCGTATTTCCCAGATGTGGCCCCCTGTGATGTCTTTTTATTCCCGAGACCAAAGAGAACCATGAAAGGATGTTGTTTTGCCACCATTGATGAGATAACAACAGAATTGCTGAAGGAGCCAAACACCATAATGAAAAGTGAGTTCCAGAAGTGCTTCCAAGATAAAAGAAAGTGCTGGCACAAGTGTATTATATCTGATACAGATTACTTTGAAAGCCAACAGTCTTGTTGCTGTGGGACAAGATGGGTTCCCATCAGATCACCAAAGTTAAGCATTGTCGGGCTGAGTGCTGTTGGCAAGTGGGGTGCACTCAGCCCTTGTGAGGAGAACTGAAGAGCTACTTGATTGAGTAGTAGTGACTCTGGTCTCGTAAACTGACATACGTCTGCGAGAGTGATGTGCTGACCACATGCCCCTCAATATCAGCATCCAGTGACACCTGTGGCTGAGGATGACATGGCGGCTGTTAAGTACCATTGGGCCTTCATGGCGTGTCCAGGCAGAGTTTAGTTTATATATGACGGTAGTATCTGTTCCCCAAAGGACAGTTACTGTGGATGACCATGCAGCTTTACTAGAAATGAAATGATAATTAAATGGACACCCTAGCTGCAAACAGGCGTTGATGTACTTCATTGGGGACATGTTGAAAATGTGTGCCCCGACCGGGACTCGAACCCGGGATCTCCTGCTTACATGGCAGACGCTCTATCCATCTGAGCCACCGCGGGCACAGAGGATAGTGCGTCTGCAGGGACTTATCCCATGCACGCTCCCCGTGAGATCCACATTCCCAACATGTCCACACCACTACATTCGTGCATACGGGGAGCGTGCATGGGATAAGTCCCTGCAGACGCACTATCCTCTGTGCCCGCGGTGGCTCAGATGGATAGAGCATCTGCCATGTAAGCAGGAGATCCCGGGTTCGAGTCCCGGTCGGCGCACACATTTTCAACATGTACCCAATGAAGTACATCAACGCCTGTTTGCAGCTAGAGTGTCCATTTAATTATCATTTCATTTCTAGTAAAGCTGCATGGTCATCCACGGTAACTGTTCTTTCGGGAACAGATACTACCGTCATATATAGTTAAAATATGGCTTCCCGGCCATTGACCTTCTTGTGTGAACGCACACGCTATGCCTGAACTCGTACGGGACTTGGTAGATTAATCTGCCACGAGTAATGAGTATGATGGGCAAACATCTATTAGGCGCACTACGAATGTAGTGGTGTGGACATGTTGGGAATGTGGATCTCACGGGGAGCGTGCATGGGATAAGTCCCTGCAGACACACTATCCTCTGTGCCCGCGGTGGCTCAGATGGATAGAGCGTCTGCCATGTAAGCAGGAGATCCCGGGTTCGAGTCCCGGTCGGCGCACACATTTTCAACATGTCCCCAATGAAGTACATCAACGCCCGTTTGCAGCTAGGGTGTCCATTTAATTATCATTTCAGAGTTTAGTTTAGTTAAGTTACGTTTTAGGGATTACTTTGAAAGTGACAAAGTTCATGACCAATAAAGTTTCCTGTTTCTTTATGATCACACCTCATACATCAACATTGTTTACTCATATCAGTCTGTGTTGTATCAGTTTCTGTAATTCATTAACACATTCACATTGCAGTATCATCTTCTAAGAAGTGTTTCTGTCTGCGTGAATGTTTTGAACAGTCATTCAGAAGTCAATATTGCTATCTGTTACATGCTATGCAGGATTTAATTATGATTATAATGTCTGTGAAACTGTAACATTAATGTCTTTCCACTTGTAATTCTTCATGGTTTTCTGGCAAGGTGTTGTCACGTTCAATTATCAGGTTTTTGCTGGTTATTCACATCTTTCCTGCATGATATTTCCACTCTGTGGCTCGCAGTCTTCTTCAGGTGCTGTCTGATACTGATTCCAGTGTCGAACGAGTCTGGTATTTATGCCTGTGTTGTAGTAGGTGCTCCCTCTGCACTCCGAACCGCATCAGGTACTCTGTCTGTGGTATGTGCCGACCAATAGCAGCAACTGTAGCATTTCCTTCTAGATGCGGCTGTTCCGTACACTCTGTGCATATTTTGTGGTTATTATCCATTGTCAACCTTGCTGTATTAAGTTCTGAATGATGTTCAAGCTGTGCTAGACTTTTTATCTTCAGATTGTGATCATCAAAGTCCTCCTGGGATCTAGGACATTCTGTTACCAAGGTATACCATCTCAGGTGTTCCATCTGAAGTCTTTGCCTGCCACAAGCGGCTGCAGTGTTGTTTTCAGGCCGATGGTGTTAAAATTGCCGCTTGAGACTCGGGAGAATGTCCTCAGGTATGGTGTCTGTTGTCTGAGGTACCATTTCTCCTGCGTCCTTTGTTACATGTACTGTCCTGTTATCTCCAATTCCATGTTCATATGTGTGTCCCTTGCGGTCATGATGTTGCCTCTGTTGCATCTTCAGAAGAGCCAGGTTCCAAGCCGAGCTCAGTTGCAAACTGATGTCACGGTTTATAAGATTCTCCGCGACCTTAATGTTAGTAGATTCTTTGATGATGCTGTTCCAATATCTTAGCGTTTCTGTTAAAATCTTGGCCTCATTAGATTTCGTAGAGTGATTGTTTAGAACTCAATACTTAGCAGTTGCTAGATTGGTTGCCTGTCTGTCTGGTGTCCCTTTGGTGCTCTTTGCATCTGATATCAACAGTTGTGGTCATCTGGCCGATGCATGCCATACCACATTCACATAGAACATGCTAAACACCCAGTCTCTGTAGACACAGATCATCCTTCATGCTCCGTAGCAGAGCATGCTAAACACCCAGTCTCTGTAGACACAGATCCTCCTTCATGCTCTGTAGCAGAGCCTTAACTGTGGTGGGTGGATGGAACATGTTTCTGATGTTATGTTTTAGGAAAATTCTGCTGATTTTGGCAGATATCAGTCCGACATGTGACAAATATGCAACCCTCTGTGTTTCCTCTTGTACCTCTTCAGAAATATCTGGCAGGGAAACAGGGCGCAGTACGTTTTGAACATTTTGAGAAGGATATCTATTTTTTTAGAACACAGATTATAGATGTTCTATCTCCATTGCCAAATTATTGGGATCTGACAGAGTTTGTGCCCGGTGGACCAGAGTTCTGAGTACACCATTTTTCTGTGACAGCTGGTGGCAACTGCTGGCTAGCAGGTACAAGTTGGTGTGAGTATTTTGCTGTACACATTGTGATTGAAGGTACCAACTGCCTTCCTCTTAACTAGCACAACTAGGAAAGGGAGTAGTCAATCCTACTCCAGTTCCATGGTGAATTTAATGTTAAGGTGGCACGAGTTTAGATGGTCCAAGAAAACATCGAGCTTTTCTCTCCCGTGGGCCATATGACAAAGGTGTCATCCACGTACCAAAAAAAGTGTTTCAGTTGATCAGGAACTGACGTAATAAGTGCCTCCTATTCACATCTTTCAATAAAGAGATTAGCCACCACCGGTGCGAGAGGGCTATCCATTGCCACCCCTTCCGTTTGATCATAGAATTGACCCTCATAAAGGAAATACATTGAGGTCAGTATGTGCCTGAATGAGTCCAGGAGAGCACTGTTGAACTTTCCTCCAATCAGCTCAAGTGAATATTCAGTGGTATGGGGGTGAACAGGGAGGCCACATCGAAACTGACCATAATGTCAGAGTCCATGATCTGTAGCTCCCTGAAGAGTTTTAGGATATCGAGTTGTGAATGTGATGGGCACACATCCCCACATATAGCAAGAGCGTCTTCCCAAGGTGTTGAGCAGTGAGTTAGGTGGCTGCACCATTGTTGCTGACTATTGGATGTAGAGAAACCCCCTTCCTTTTGCAGGCAGGCAGGCCATAAAGTCTGGGTGATACTGGTGCTTTAGCTCTTAGCTGCTTAAAGATCTTTTCTGGAAGGCCAGTTTTCTTTACAATAGCACTGGTCTTCCTATCCACACCTTATCTGTGGGGTCCCTTTCTACTAGTCTGCATATCAGGTTGCCCTGAAGTTGCCGCACCTTACTGTTATAATCTGCCTTTTGTAGGATGAAGGTAGCATTCCCCTTATTGGACAGTAACATCAGAATGATGTCATCTTCCTGGAGTCGTTTGAGGGCCAACCTCTTGTCACAGGAGGTGTTTGATTGGGGCAGCTTGGTTTTAGTGATCACCCTACATGTCTCTTGTCAAATTTCTTAAGCCTCACTGGCAGGAAGTTTCAGGACCACCTGCTCCACTGCACTGACAAAGGCCACAACAGGAAGCTTTCTGGGGGTAACTGCAAAGTAAACACCTTTACTCATACCTTCTAGGTGGTCACATTTAGATCTTTCTTTCTCAGTTTGACAACTGTGCAAGTGTCCTCGTTCTGTGCAAGTGTCCTCGTTCTGCTGCATCTTGTCGTTAAGATATTCAAAACATGACTAATTGCTGATGTTTTCCTCGTGCCCTCTCCAGGAACCAGCAGGTGCCATTAACTCGCTCCCTGTCTTGTCTGGTTAGAGAATTTACCATAAAAAGGTGTAGAGACAGCAACACTCTGGGTATCACATCAAGTTGGTGGCACATGTCTCACATCAAGTTCGTGGCACATGTCATATACTTTCACCCTGAACAATGCTAATCTCACTTGATGTTTAATTCTGTTGGCCACACTGAAATTGCCATGATTGTTTGATTCTAGCAAACACGAGAACCACGTTCTCTTTTCGGCATCACAGCAGGAAACAGAAAGGGACTGAGAAGTCTCCCCTATCTATCTTTGTCGAAGTGTATCCAACTTTCTGATATTCACATATATTTCCTCCCCATAGAGTCTTCTAATGTAATTTTTCATGCTTTCCTGGCAAGGCATTGTCATGTTGAATAATTGGAATGCTGCCAGTTATTCGCATCTTTCCTGCATGATATTTCAACTGCGGGACTTGCAGTCTTCTTCAGGTGCTGTCAGATGCTGATTCCAGTGTGGAACGAGTCTGGTATATATGTGTATGTTGCGCTAGGTGCTCACTCTGTCCGAGCTGCATCAGGCGCTCTGTCTGTGGTGTGCACCACCCAGTAGCAGTGACTGTAGCATTTTCTTCTAGCCGTGGCTGTTCTGCACACTGCTTCTGTACTTTGTGGTTATTATCCGTTGTCAATCTTCCTGTATTAAGTTCTGAATGACATCCAAGCCGTGCTAAATGTTTTACCTTGTGACTGTCATCATTTAAGTCCTCCTATGATCTAGGACATTCTCTTGCCATGTCAGGCGTTGTGTCCAAAGTCCATGCCCACCAGGAGAAGCTGCAGTGCTATTTTCAGGCCTGTGGTTTTCAAATTATTGCTCGAGACGCGGTAGAATGTCCTCAGGAATTGTGTCTGTTGTCTGAGGTACCATTTCACACGTGTCCTTTGTTACATGTACTAATTCCATCTTCATACTTGTGTCCCTTGGGGTCTTGATGTTGCCTCCATTGCATCTTCAGAAGATCAAGTGTTGGGTTCCAAGCTGAGCTCAGCTGGAAACGGATTTTACGGTTAATAAGATACTCCTCGATATTAATTTCAATAGATTCTTTGATGACGCTGTCCCAGTGTCTTGATGCTTGTGTTAAAATCTTGGCATCATTATACTTCATAGAATGACTGAGTTCGAAATATTACCAAATGATTTATCTTGGTTTTCTTTCATTTCCCAAGTCTGCTGTAATGTCACATACCACAGCTAGACAGATTAGTGGATCTGATGTTTCACAAGTCTGTCACAGAGCCACAGCCTTGTAGGCTACTGCTGTTAAGCATCCTTGATCTTTCATGACAATTTCCTTACTCTCATTAATCAGTGTTCTGTTGTTCAGTTATTTGATTGTTTCAACTATACCTTCCTTATTATTCATGATGTCATATCTTTTGTCTTTCATATTTTTATTTTCTCCTTATTTTGTTTCCTCAGACTGAGAAAAGTCTTTTTTTTAATATTCTGTTGTGTTTAGTATGACAACTGATTTATCTGTACCTGCTTTTTATGTTTCAGAGTAACATACCGGATATGAGACTTGTTTCATCTCTTTCTCTATATATGTATTTGACTTGAGATATCTTGTGCAGGAGGATATTAAGGGACACTTTTTTCATTCTCAGTACCATGATATAGGCTTCATAATTATGTTTATCTCTCTTGGTAGGAAACAGAAACAATTGTGAAACACGGGATGGAACATATGAGAGCAAGTCACACACACATGCCCACGCGCGCACGTACACACACACACACACACACACACACACACACAAAATGTTGACTGCTTTGTCATGTAAAACAATGTTGCAGGAAGTGGATTGCTCGTAGTTTGGGGAGAGGGGTGAATGTCAAATATAAGCATATGTGTGGGATGACAATTTTAAATCTTCCCTTTCCTCACTATGTTCTGTAGAAGAAGTCTTTTACCTCATCTGTTCAAGAACCAGTATCAGCATTCTTGTTTTCTGTTGGGCTTTAGTTCTAGTAATAAAGGAATCTCATCTGCATTAAGCATTATCAGTTTATATCTTATTTGATAGTTATATATAAAAAACAAAGATGCTGTGACTTACCAAACGAGAAAGTGGTGGTAGATAGACACAATACAAAACACACACACACAAATTTCAAGCTTTCGCAACCCAAGGTTGCTTCATCAGGAAAGAGGGAAGGAGAGGGAAAGACGAAAGGATGTGGTTTTAAGGGAGAGGGTAAGGAGATTGGAATGACTCCTTACCCTCTCCCTTAAAACCCACATCCTTTTGTCTTTCCCTCTTTCCTGATGAAGCAACCTTGGGTTGCGAAAGCTTGAAATTTGTGTGTGTGTGGGTGTATGTGTGTGTGTGTGTGTGTTTTTTTTTTTTTTATTGTGTGTATCTACCAGTGCTTTCTTGTTTGGTAAGTCACACCATTTTTGTTTTTTATATATATTTTTCCCACGTGGAATGTTTCCCTCTATTATATTATTTGATAGTTATTAATATTTCTAGCATTTTAGCTGTTGTTGAAAATATAAAAATCACATATAAATGACTGTCTACATGAAAAGTGTGGTTGTATTCAATTTTTTAGGTAATTAACAATTCTGAGAGCAGGTGAATTTTATTTTCTTGTGGAATTTCATTAATTTAAGAAGCATTAGATCTTTCTAGTTATGCTGTTTGCAATCCTGTACTTTTTAAAGAGGCATTTGAAAATATGCACCATTCATTTTTTCCGTGCTTTGCCTTAATGATTAATGTCATCATTTTTAATTGATGTGTTGATGCATCACGTCATTTGTGTTATCCTGTTGTTATTTTAGGTCATGCTTCGCTGTATTATAACTGTGCATTGCTTTTTTTACATGTTTTACATAATGTGTAACTTCATTCATATAAAAATGTGACATTTTGTGTAAGGAATAACTGCAAAAAGAACTGCCTCTTTTTGTGTAGTCGAGATAGTGAGAGTGTGACTTTTGACAGCAACAGCTGAATTAGCCCCATCCCCAAGACCCAGTTTGCGGCAAGTGACAACGCAATCTGGGTCAAGTCATAGCCAGCATAGCCTCAGCCAGCCCTCTAGTAGCAGCCCTTCGTCAACAACACCAGATACAGAGGGAGGAGGAAATGTCACTTCAGCCCCAACTAGCAGTGAGGTGGATGAAGAACCCCCACCTCCACCTGTTGCTGCTCGGCC
This sequence comes from Schistocerca nitens, assembly GCF_023898315.1. Classification (NCBI taxonomy): domain Eukaryota; kingdom Metazoa; phylum Arthropoda; class Insecta; order Orthoptera; family Acrididae; genus Schistocerca; species Schistocerca nitens. The sequence continues at coordinate 705,959,952 of NC_064615.1, forward strand.
AGAACGTACAAAATCTATAGTAAGTATGAGACTTGCACATTGAATCTCTGAGTTTGATTGAAAGAATTTGATAAAGAGGTGGTCAGGGGGAGAAGATCTTGGACTAAACTTTTTGTAAATTAGGCAGTTACAATTATATGCATCAACACATGGTGATAAAACTGATATCTGTCTGTATCAAATGTTGCTTCATCTGGTACTAGAAAAGAATGATTTCGAAGATGTGGTCCACCCTTCCCAGTATTCTCTTTGCATTGTTTTTGAGTGATTGCTTTTACATCATGGTCATTCTTGTCCCTGCGGCATAGTGACTAGTCTGATGTTTGGGATGAGTGGTTATCTACAGGGTGGCACACAAAATGTGTTACCATGTTGTTTTTGAATATAAACTTTATTGTCAATACAATCTGAAAGGAACATATACTACAATGAACAGCCGTCCATGGAGATTTGTTCTAACCCAACACAGGCTCAATATGTCCACCATTTCGTTTCCTAACTTCCTTCAAATGAACGCTGAAGTTAGTGAAACTTCCTGGCAGATTAAAACTGTGTGCCCGACCGAGACTCGGTCGGGCACACAGTTTTAATCTGCCAGGAAGTTTCATATCAGCGCACACTCCGCTGCAGAGTGAAAATCTCATGCTGAAGTTAGTGATTACCCTATGGTACATGTCTTCCGTAATTTCACTGCAAGCTTGAAGAATAAGTCTTCTGAGCTCCATTAAATCATGTGGCCGTTTCGGGAAAATTTTTTCCTTTAGGTACCCCCAAAGAAAAAAGTCACATGGTCTGAGGTCTTGGGCTATTGGGGGGCCAATTTTGTCCGTCACTGAAGCGACCTGGAAACCTGAGTGAAATGATTCGCATGTCGAAATGCTTGTGTAAAATCTCCAACACAGTGTTTGCAGTATGTGGCCTTGCTCCATCTTGCATGAACCACTGCGTGTTGAAGGACAAGGCAGTAGCAAGAAGCTGTGGAATGAAGCTATTGTGAAGCATGCACAAATAACGCTCGCTGTTCACAGTTTCTTCAAAGAAACAGGGTCCAATAAGTCCATGACTGGAAATTCCTGCCCACGCTGTAATCCTCAGAGCTTAATGTTGTCGTTCATGAAGCGCTTGTGGGTTTTCAGTGGCCCAAAAGCATACATTTTGTTTGTTAACCACACCGTCTAAATGAAAATGCGCCTTGTCTGAAAACCAAACGTTGTTGATAGTTTCTTCCCTATCCTCCGCGCACTGAGCAAACAGTAGTCTCTGCTGCTTGTGTTCTTCAGTGAGCTTCTGTGCACAGGTCGTCTTGTATGGATACATATGGAGGTCACTTTTAAGAATGCGTTGAACGGAGCGTCTGGATATTCCCAGTTGCACTGCTGCCTTTCTACACGATTTCCCGGGACTTCTCTGTACAGCAACTCGTACCGCTTCAATATTCTCCGGCAAACAGGCTTAGGCCGAGGTCGCTTCGCTTCGAATACTTTTCCTTCCTGTACAAATTTATCGTACAATCTGTGGGTGGTCTTCTTGCAAGGGACCCATCGTGTGTTAAACTGTTGTCAAAAATGTCTCTGAGTCACAACAAGGCTTTTCATTTAATGAAAAAGTAACACAATTGCCGATCATTGCTGTGTCGTCAGTCTTGCATTGTCAGCCATTGCTGCTTACTAGTCTCCTAGTGGCAGTATTGGGAATTACACATCATTTCGTAACTCGTTTGTTTTTCCAAGCTCTGCTGGTACTGCTGTAGGGATCCCAGCAGGATATCTAATGTACGTCGTAAATTGTGAAAGAAACAACTGGTAACACATTTCGTGCACCACCCTGTAGATGTAAGTTTTTCTAGGTTTGCATAAACCATTTGAGGTGAACACCATGATGGTTTTCTAACAAAGCATCAAATGAGGTGTTAAAATGATTGAAACATTGGACTTCTCCTCTGGAGCAGTAATATGGAAATATGTCTGACTATCTTGCTAAGCTATGTATCCTCCTCCACACACCCTTTTGTGGCTTACAAAATGCAGATGTAGATGCAGACTAAAGTGTGAGAATTTCTGCCTTCCACTGCCTTAATAGTTGCTGTAAACCTAATGTGACATAATGAAAGCATCAGATACTCCTCCAGAGTTCAGAAACTGAACTTTGAGCAGGCACTCTTGACATCACACCATTTTTATAAGTCATATTTTAACTTTTACCGTCAATTGACTGAAATCTCTGTTATAAGATGTGTGATTAAATCTTATGTGATTAAATCTTATGTCAGGTTCAATAGATCTGTTTGATGTAACAATAGATTTTATTTCTCACTCCTTATTTTTACTCCCAAGACAATAATTCAAAGATGTCTGCCTCATTGTGAACAGTGGCTTGCAGTGGAGGTTTGATACCTTTTGGTTCCTCACTTCAGGCAACTTGAGCTGTTAAGTCATGCCTATTCTTGTAAGAGCTCAAAGGGCAGTAACAAATCCAAATATTACTATGTAAGTATGATATAACATAACTTTTTACATCTAACTGCTGCTGAGACATTTATCCTCATCCTAATCCTGCTTTAAACTTGCATTGAAAAATTAATGGGCAAGTTTGAACACCGACATTGGATTCGAGTGAGTCCCATGAGTTTAAGTTATTTGTTTATTTAGTTGATGTTTTGGTATCTGTATTCTATGTATTAGAAATTGTCTTATTATTGTGATTTCCTTTCTTTTGTTTTTTATTTTATTGTTAACTGCTTCGATTTTTCAACTCACATGTGTTGCTGGTGAGTTTCATAATTGCTTGCACTCACTTGCTGTACTCACTTGAAGTTATGAAGTTAGAGCCTGAGTGACTTCCCTACCCTATCAGGAAAGGCCCCTTTTCTCTTGATGTGCAATTTCATGATCTGAAAAAAAAAACAACCTATGATATCTGAAATTATTTTAATTATCATTTTCGTGTAACAATGTATATGATTGATCATACGAGACTGCATGATTCAGACTGTGTACAAAAATTTTTTTGTACTCAAGTATCAGACATAAACAATGTGATATATGTAATTGAATCTCTTTTCTATTGAACACCTAAATTGTGTTTTAGTAGATAGTAAATGAATATTTTACACTTGTGGAGTAGGAATTTAATAAAAGTGTGAAATTTCACATATCATGCTGCCCAAACTCAAATTATCGTTCAGTGAGTTTGTGAATGCTCTCAAAACAATGAGAGCACCTTTCTGTGGTGACTGTAGCTTTCTCTCGTGGCATTTGCGAACCCCTGTTCATATGATATTACTCATCCTTGTTGTAAGCCCATTGTGCCACGTCAGTTTGTAAACATTTTTTTGAATCACACTATATTATGCTGTTAGGTTGTGTGTGGTGTTCTCCCCCCCCCCCCCCCCCCTCCTATGTGTTGAAACAAAACATGTTATTTCTTTTGAGACTCATCTGCTCACCAAGACGACTGCGAAATGACCACTTCTTTCTGTTGCTTTCAAACTGGATAAAAATTGACCAACACTACCTATTGATCGTTGTATAAGAGTACTGCCAGTGATTAACATTAATACCATAGTAATGTTTAACTGGTGTATCCTCAATGAATGCAATCAATGGTGTAACAAAGTGCCACTTGAAAGTTACCATGAACTACGCGATTTCACAAAGCACAGTGCTCTCATTCAGTTTATACAGAGTCATGTGTAAAAATTCTTTGATTTGAAATCACAAAAAATGTGTCGAAATTGATATGGTGAAAGCACTTTCTAACTTAAAACAATTTTTTTCAAGTGATCTAAAGAAGTTACATCAATGTATATATACAAGGTATTAAGATGTTGCACATACAGTAAGATAATATATAAGCAAAAGGAATACGTCTCTGGCCAGAAAGTGGTGAACACACAGGTACTGGTGAATCTTTTTATTCTTCTAAATTTTGGAAACATAGCTACTTTCTTGTCATGATTGCCTTCACCCAATGCCACCCAGACAACAGGTCTGTGCACTCCCTGGTGATGTCACACACAGATAACAGTCTGTATCATAACTGTGCTGTGACGCATGATGCAGCTACAGTATAAAAACTTAAAGGGTTTGAGCTGAAACTGCTTTGGTTTTTCCGTGCTTCCTTCTGCTATGTAGCTGTGTAATTTAACTAAGGAAATTTACACCATTACATAAAGTAATGTAAAAAAACTGGTCCATGATTGTGAGCATGTTCAGTTGTTTTGTCAGTGTACTGCAAATACACATCAGTGGGCATGAAGACAAACTGTAATTTTAATTTTGTGTGTACTCTTTCACTTCAGGGACTTAACTTTTCTTTCAGTAAAATATCAGTCATATACAACAATAAACAACAATAACCTTTTGAAATCAAGCAACACAGTTCTTCAGAATATAAGAATTTATTTTCTGCATTATTTTAGTAAATTTTTGTCTCCCCTTAACCTTAAAAATGTGCTGACTGCACACAAAACCCACATCATTCGATGAAATGGGGCATCTCCTGAGACAGTGTTCACTAAATAAAAAAAACATGACAAAGATATTTTATTTCTGTAATTTTCCAGGCTCACAAGAACCTTAAACACACACAAAAAAAAAAAAAATTGTGGCTTTCATATCCTTCACTGAATATTCTGTCAGAGGGTGCTACCAATTTAGTTATAAACTAAGTATCTCATAATTTTTCTTCCTGCATTGCGTAGTCTGTTAAACAATGACTTCATTAAAACTAATTTCATAGATTATTTAAGTCCAAAATTATATCAGAAATAGCTATATTTGTATAAATGACCAAATGATTCTGTAGATATTTGTATAATTGCAAAATAATCCTGTAGCTCTTTGAAGTAAAAATCCTAGAAACCCAAAAATCCGATAAGAATGTAAGGAATACTAAATATTAGGAACCATAGGGAGAATTAAAATTTACCCTTCAGCACAGAAAAGTTGTATGACAATCCGAATCAGTAAACCATTACATGAAGTCAGATAGATACATAACACATATAGCAATACAGCACAAGATATTGAGATGGTTATCTCACTGTAGAACAAAGCTCTTTCTGTGTATCAGTGAAGGAAATTGTGCGCAGACTATAATACAAAATTTACTTAAGTAAAACTATACTGTGCTCATTCTTTACTTTGTGGAACACTTTATCGATATAATTTTGGACTTTTTCATGAAAACACAACAAGCATGATACATAATAAAGACGAACTTCTCATATAACTAAAAGTAACTGAAAAATCAAAAGATAGTTCTGTAGCTGTAATATGTGCCACAAAACATCATTAGAAGTCACAGAAATTAACAGATGCACTTGAAAGGGTAGTAGACAGCATACTGCAAGGAAAGGAGCAGTGGCTACATACATAAAAAGTGGAATAAAATTCCAGGTCATGGTCTTCAATGAGTACTCTAGTTATTTTAGTTCTGACAGACTAAAGGCCCACAGCAGAACTTCTTTTTACACTTCACCAGGTAATTAGAGTGGTGCTAATAATACTTAGTAGAAATAACTAGGAAGTCATTGTATGTTCCTATTTCAATATTAATTTAATCTTGTATAATACTGATTGCACCGAAAGTACTGGTTGAGGACATTGTAATCCAACTTTGATTTCTTCGCCATAGTAATATCCCCAACTAAAAGAGGATGTAGAATAAATTATCAATCTCTGTTGCATTAATTCCAACCGTCTTTCATGAAACAGATGGGAATCCACAGTAAATGGTTTATCTGACTATGATGGTCAAAGGGCAACAATAAACCATTCTCCTCAGTCATGCTTAGTTAAAGAAGACATAAAGTACAGTTACGCACAGTCATAAATGCTGACTCAGCTACACCTTTCAGAGATCGTTTTATATATGATCAATGGGAGGAATTTGCTGGAGACACACCAGATATGAGAATTAAACGTCTCTCCGAAAATATAGTCTTACAATAATATGAATCCACTTTGCCTTAAAAACTTTCCAGAGATACTTTTACTAAAAAATCTAACATGACACTGGAAGACACCAGGCAGAAAATTGGAAATCCCAAGATACTGAAAAGAAACTAAAAGAGTATGAGTACCTTACTAGCCACTCCCATATTTTATTAAAATTTTTGCACTCGGGTATGTGACTTCCAGTTCACACTATTGCTCATAGCAACCAGTTTATTTCAGAATATAGACAGATGATGACCTCGAAAATCAGTAAGGTTACATAAATGCTTAGCATAATGTAGTAGATAAAAACAGCAGCTGCATATTGCAAAAGGAATGCTGTGACTTTTTTCCCAAACCAACTACTTTTCACATTCCATAATATATTATTTATGTATTTCACATGAAGAGATTGGAACACGTCAAGCAAATAATTGGGACGTAGGTTGCAAGTGCTACTCTGAGATGAAGAGGTTAGCACAGGAAAGGAATTTGTGGCAGGCCGCATCAAACCAGTCAGTAGACTGATGACCAAAAAAAAAATGAATTACCTACAGTGCCGCCTCCTGGTTGTTAATTTATATCTTGACTTGTTCAGCAGAATGAGATTTATGGAACATGATGTATCATTCATTGAAGACGATAAACAACAAAAACCACATAGAAAATCCAACTGTTCCTCCCCCAATCTGTTCTCATCACAGCAAGATTTGTAGCAGCTGCATTTGACCCAGTGAACTCAGACTGGTTACATGAATATACTACAGAAGGAATTAATAATCAGCCAGTTATTTCCTGGCATTATAATTAGGTATTCATGGAAAGGTTCATGAATAAGGAAACATTAATTGCTTTTCAACCACCACTGTTTGCAGTTGAATGGCAGCCTTTATTACAGGAAATGGTAGCAACTGGTGAATTTCAGGTGTTATTTCATACCATTAAACCAAATTTGACCATCTATCCACAGTAGACCAAAAATGTCCTGCAAGCATGTCATAACATAGGTAAAACTAGTGAAAGAAAAAAATGTGGTATACTAGTGAACGGAAAAAATTGAATACATTTTATGCCAATTACATGATCACTTCAAAGCACCACAGTTCCCAGCTGAAAGGAAATGTTTTATAGCAAATGTTTACAGGCAAAAATAATTTTTAGAATGGATGTAGGAGAAGACAAGAAGAAAAGCAATGATAGCATCATTGAAGGAGCTCGCAAACCATACAAAGCAGTTACCTCTGTTGCAGCATTACTGGAAGAGGCAGATGAAGAGAAATTGTGCTGGGATGGGGCGTTAACAGATTTCCAGATTCCATTGCGAACCTGTAAACAGCTAGTAAAATAACTTGCACAAGAGAGAAAAACAACAAGTCCTCTGGTTTATATCTTAGTCTGTGCCTGCTACTCACCACAATATGTATTTGGGACATTACTAACTGGAAAAAAAACCTTTTATCATCAGAGTCAAGCATATCTAAAATATCTTGCATTAACTGTAATAAGTGCTGTTTTTTAAAATCTGGAGATGCGTGGTTTCAACACACTTAAGTGTACCTTCAGTATAATGTAAGCAATTTACATTCATAGGAAACTTACATAAGTTCGACACATTATCTACCAAAGTTTCCTTGTAAAAAACACGAACTTCCAACTTCCATTAATAACTACAGAATAACCAACAGATGTACAGATCCTGGTGGTGCATCTATGTAACAAAAAGTAGACAGTCTGTCTTGCTGGTGATGGTCCAGAATGAAGACAAGTCGATTTTATGCTCTCCTAGTAACTGAAATATACTTGAAATTTTATTTTCACTTTAATATTATTCAGTTGATTTCACACTTCCCTTCATTTTCACCAACTGCAACAGAGTCGCATATACAGTGATCCAATGCTGTCAAATGTTTTTTATTCCAGTCTTTGATCACAATATCAATTCTTTAGATGATGACCGATTTCAGTCCGTAATGACTATCCTCAGATCTACAACATACAAAATATATACACCTAGTGAGCAGTGTGTCTTTCAACATAATACAGCAGTACATATCACAATATACTATCATACAACCAGGAAAATGTACAGATAAAATAAGGTAAAACATACCTTTTTTCACCATGTCCTAAAGTGATAAGGCCATAATGGCATCGTCGAAACATATAATCAGCACAGCATCCTCACATATATCTAAAATAAGGTGTAGAATAGGCAACTGGCAACTGGCTACTGAAGTACAGTAGCTACCAGAAATCTGATTTGCCTACATCCTCCCTAGATGTCGTGACTGTGGGCATAGATGTAGTCATCATTTCCACAAAAAATATAATGTGATAAAAACACATTAGGTAAAATACATGTAGCAGACTTTTCAAATTGATAACCATCATAGAAACCAATTGAGATACATTAAAAGATGAATACAGTTACCCATTTAAAATTATTAAAAGGAAATATACGAAGAGAACAGGACCGACCCTTTTTGTGGTAAATTTACAGTCAACAATTAATATACGTAATACATAGCCTGTAGCAACCTATAAATTGCCTATGAAAGATAAAATGTCTATATGACAGCTGAAAAAAGATCAGTGTTCAGTGCCCTCTGTTGGGTCGGCCACCAGGATGTTATGTAGGCGTGCACTGATCGTAATAACTTAACCACTAGAGGGCTTCACATACAATGTGATATGTCTCCCACAGAAAACGTTTAAAGAACATATTAACAGTCAATAAATAAAATTATATAGTCTGGTTATACATTCCATGAATAGGTAGGACATAATCAGTTACAGGATTAGAGCAGCTAATGTATGGAAGTAAGGCAAATGCCTACTGTTCTTGACATAAATCATCAAGTAAGGCTAGGTATAAATATGTGAGGCAGATTATATTTTTTTGCATAAATGATGACTACATCTAAGTCCACAGTAGCAACATCTAGGGAGGATGTAGGCAAACAGATTTCAGGTAGCTACTGTACTTCAGTAGCCAGTTGGAATAATGACTGTGTGGACAATGTGGCCTAATCTACACCTTATTTTAGATATATGTGATGATGCAGTGCTGATTATATGTTCCGACGATGCCATTATGGCCTTATCAGTTTAGGACATTGTGTGAAAAAAGTTACGTTTTACCTTATTTTATCTGCACATTTTCCTGGTTGCTTGGTAGTATATTGTGATACATATTGCTGTATTATGTTGAAATACACACTGCTCACTAGGTGTATATATTTTGTATATTGCAGATCTGAGGATGGTCATTACGGACTGTAACCAGTCATCGTTTAAAGAATCGATATTGTGATCAAAGACTGGAATAAAAAACATTTGACTTCTCTTCATGGCTTGCAGAAGTTGTACTGCTTCCAGACACATTCACTTTTTGTCAGGTCATTCCCAGAAAATATTGATGTAACTCATCCTTCATTTATCCTCTGTCATTTGAGATTGACAATTAAAATGTGCCCTGTTTTATCATAATGGTAGCATGTTGTTCAAACAATACTTTCCATTAGGAAATGTTTGCGACAAATCTGTAACAGCACGCCAAAGTCAGTATTACTATCCTTTGTCAAAACAGTTATGTTCAGGACAAACATTCTACAGCCAGCTTTGTACTAATCTTGTCAACTATGGTGTTGGATTAAGAAGCGAGTGGCCTTGGCACTCTATACAAAACTGCTTTAAAAAACCGACAAATGTGGTGCAGTCTCAACAAATGGCAAACCACAAATTTATCATCATTTACTTAAATGGTGTGCAGGCACAAAATCCTTTCTGGGTATTGCAGTGAGTCAGTGATTTCTCAGCTTCTTGCATCTGGAAAATTGGAACATGTACACTTTAATTTCTTCTTGTGCTTTACAATTTCCTTGGCAATAGGGAACACAGCACTTCTGCCCCAGGCTTTAAACAAGAACTACGGATGTATACTGTATGAAATAAACAAATTTCAAGTGGCACACATTTTCCACACAACACACTCGTGACCTGAAACTTCATGTAACAAACGGTCCTTAGCTAGTGAAGTCATGCTCCAAAATGGTCGCTGTGTGTAGGCCTGTGTATTTAGGTGGTTACTTCAGCTGTGGTTCATGGTATGAATATTCCTTGCCTTAAATTTGCATGCTAGCCCATGAGAAGCTCCACAAAAGCCATGGCTGGGAAAACTTTCTGTCAACACATTTGGTACAAGGTTTGTTTCAAATAGGTTTTAACCAAAGTCTTACCTTTCTCTGAACAGAACAGTTCAGAAGCCTTTAATAGGGATCAATAGCTTAACTTTCTGCAATAAAGTGCTTATAGGGTTAATTATAACCTTATGAAAATAATTAATTGCTACTCACCATGTAGAGCAGACTTTGAGTCACAGAGAGGCACAATGAAATAAACTGCTATACATTTCAAGTTTTAGCCAAAAGGCCTTCTTCTGAATTAGAAAACACACATGTGTGCCCGCACGCGCGCGCGCACACACACACACACACACACACACACACACACAAAAACCACTGTCTCTGGCCATTGTTCCCAGATCCGGATTCTACATACATGATTCTACTTACTACACTCCATATAATATAGATTTAGTATATGTACTTTAAATACTACACTAAATATAGGATGTCTTCTTGCATATAGGATGTCTTCTTGCATATAGGATGTCTTCTTGCATGTAGGATGTCTGCTTACATATAGGATGTCTACTTACATATAGGATGTCTACTTACATATAGGATGTCTACTTACATATAGGATGTCTACTTACATATAGGATTGTCACACACGCTGATGATTTGATGACACTAATCAGCCAACCAAGAAGAAAGAAAATGCACAATATACCCCATAACATGGCCTAATTAATTTGGTCCATGGGGATGAGAGATAAGAGAACAAGCACTATTTTGCACCATGTAAGTCTTTACAAACAGTGTGCTGTGGCTACATCACAGCACCACATGTTCTTTGTGTAAACACAGTGTAACAATTGCGATGTCTGGCTTTGAACTATCTTGCAGTCATTTTTCGTGTAATCCCTACTGATTGGAATGTAATTGTTCTTTGCACATAAAGTGCTCTTGAATTTTTCTGACCGAATTATTGTGGTTGAAAGTGACACACATGCCACATCGAACTGGTGTTGCCAGTTGCTTTTGTTTTCGTATTCTGATTTGTATTGTATTGTGTTGTGGGCTGTGCATCCACTTAAACTACAATGCACTGGTGAAATAGCATCATATGCCTTCTCTCTCCCTTCTTCTCCTTGTGTTTCGTGTTCTTGCATAACTTGTTGGTATGGTGGCTGTATATCTACAAAACACTATTACAGTGTTTGGTAAGCACTATCTACTAATTTCCTGTTGCAGTATAGGGATGGAGAATTCTTTTGCAGACCTTAATACAAATAGTATTGTTTGCTCCTTGCATTCACCTCTCTGTTCCTGTTTGCGCAAATTTGTCAACTTATTATCACCAATAGCAAGGGGAAAAAAAGAAAATACAGTCCTGAGATTATTTCACAACTCGCCAATAACTAATCTGAAACTGTGCTTCTGTCCTGCGAATATGATAATGTAAGAAGATTGATTTTCCAGTCTGCCAAAATTAATACAAAATCCATGCTAAAAGATTACAGTGCAGATTGATGGTACCCTGCACAAGTAGAAAGGTGAAACAGCAAACCATACATATTATGTGTGTGCCAACCATAACCAGGAATCCTAACTGTATGCTGTCTAATCAACCCAGTTAAATGTAAACCCTCTGACAGATTACACAAAATTGCCTATGATGTGAAGCATATACTGGAGACTTATTAAATCTAAGTAAATCTAAATAAATTATGATGGAAACAAAGGAATAGCAGTCTATAACATTGCAACTTTTATTCTTCTTTTGCCATTTGTTGATATCTCTTTCCATCACAGCTCTCCTGAACAACTGCATATGATAAGACTCCACAAAAAGGGCTCATCTGATTTCCCACTTAGTTTGAATGGAAATATGTTAATCAAGCCCTGTCTTTTTTTCTAATACATTGGTATATTGTTTCAGTAAATTCATTAAATTGTCCCTGAAGTGAATGTGCTGACCGATATCTTCTACCAGCTTCATATCAGTTGCCTTCTTTAAATGTGTAATGGCTTTATACACCACACAATAGCTAGAATTCTGTGTAGCTTGGGATTTCCAGCTGCTTTAGCTCTTCATTGAGCTTCTTTTCAGAGAAACAACTTTTTCATTAATTTTCCATTATAGTATTGAACCAAGTGTTTAGTGGATGAAACCCTAATTTCTATATCAGCTAGTTGTATGGTTCCCTCTGCAAGGATTTGTTTATATTTTAAGTTGCCTCATTGTGATCTTCAGCTCGGAATGGTCTGCAAACCCCCAGCTTGTTAAATATTCTTCTTATCTGTAGAATAACTTAATAAAACCCAGGACTTGGCAACTCCGATCTTTTAAGGCTTTTGTTGCACCTTTAAATTCAACACATATTTTAAGTATTGTATTACAGGAGACCCTCTGGGTAGCAAAAACAAGCATTTTTTGAAAACATACGTATATACATTATTGATATAAACTTATGGTCATTGGTATGCCTGGCCGGCACAGAAGACTCTTTGCTACCGTTGACTACTTTGCCCGTAAAGACTCCATGTATGTCTTCAACTCCCTTGGAATGGCACGGAGACCAGGCTGAATATCTCGTGCTAATAAAATAAAATAAACAGAACAGGACTTGTCCTGTAATAAATCTTCTTACATAATAATTAAAACTTTATATCCTGAATGATTATACTGCATAACAAAAATGCATATAATTCCACTAAGAAAGCTTGTTTATTTATATTCAAAAGTAGTACGAGATTTCACTTTGACTCAACAAAATTATTTATTTCCAAACTTTGGTTACAAAATATCTGGAACATCTCGTACCCTCATAACAAATTTGAATGCCACGTTTGCTCATTTGCCTGTTCATGGCTGTTTGGTCATTCTTTCATGGGTCCTTTGTATCCAGACCGATATTGTTGCTCCCTTCTGATTTGCTGTGTTGAGCTGTTGCCTTGATCATAGTTGCAGCACCCTTATGTTGGTCTTTCTGATTGTAATTTGCAGCCCCTCCATGTCATGCATCATAGACACTTTCCTATGCCACTCTGCCACTTTACAACTGGCCATGGTTCCCACTGTCAAACTGGATGTGCTGCTCCTGCACTTGGTGTTCTTGCATTAAATCAGAATAGTCCAGCATGATTAGTAATTGTTTCACATTGGAGTCAGGAAGGGCCAACCTTATCTCCTTAATGTCAGTCAGCAGTTTGTGTTAAAATTCTTAGTAGTCTGCCTGAGCTATTATTCTGTCTCCGTATTCAATTTTATTCAAATACTTCTCAAAACCTCTATGCAGACTGTCATACTGTATCTGCTATTGTAAGGTTCTTGATTTGGAACTCCAGTGTGAAGATGTATCTGAGACCCCTTGCAATGAACACTTCACCAGAAACCACTGCATGAAGTCAGTGTAGTGTAAATAACTTTCAGCAGCTTCAATAGCCTACAGAATGGAACCACTCTCTGCACATGGCTAGCTAAAAAGGGGATCTTTGAATGTTATTCCAGGTATTGGGAAGGATACCTCAGAATGATTCTAAAAACACAACTGGTTGTGTGTCCTGCTGTGTTGTTCTTAAGATACTTTATGATGATGCCTTGGCATGCTGTCCTCCACTACAAACACAGGTGCCAGCTGCTCAGGCCTTGTTACTATACAATATTGCATTTGTGGCTTGGTAGCAGTTTGGTTTATTTCATCCTTTAGCCTACCAATCTCTGCATGCAGATAGATGACAATTTCATAACCTAAATGTGAATTTTAAGCATAGTGTTTTACAAGAAGAGGAGCTATAAGATGTATGGCAAGCTGCTGCATTTGCTTAAAAAGTCATTGATTCTGAATTGCAAAATTCTTAAATCTTCTCATTTCATTTCTAGGTCCTCAGTAGTGGCAGAAGTTTCTTCAGATTGACTCTTAAACTTCGTTTCACATTGTGAGTTGGTGCTCACAGCTCAAATTAGCCAACTGTGAGTCTGACCGCAAGTGTCACTGATGCTGCATAGCTCAGACATTTCCACACTATATTCAGTTTTTAGTTCAGAAATACATTTTGATTATACTTTGTCTATCTGTTTTTTGGTTTACTTCTTTTGAATGATTGTCCACAGCTCCCTATTTTGTTCTTATCACCATTGTTAAATTTCAACAGCTTCTCTCCCCCTCAAGATATCGAATTTTTGTCCTATCACTCTATTCATAGGGTACCTCTCTCATGGTGGCTGCAGAAACAGAACTTATTTTCTGGACTGTATATTATTGCTCTGCCTTTAATTTTGTGGAAATGGAATTTATTTCCTCTGTCAAATAGTTTTGTTCATAAGTCACTGACCGTAACTTTTTGAATCACTGTTTAACCTGCTCTGCCAATATCTTGATCTTTTCTGTAAAGTCTGTAAATTGCCTGGTTGCTGCAATGGCAGTTTTACCTAGTCAGTATCGATCTTCAGGTAAGTAAGAGTCTCTCACTGTGATTTATATATAATACTTCCTGCCAAAGCAGTTCTACTAACTGTCTATGGCATTCATGTAATGAAATGCATTTTTTCTTTTTTTTTTTATTTATGCTCCAAGACAAGAAAATTGAGAAAAAATGTCATATATTATTTTTTGAAAATTTATCGGATCCAACTTCCTGTCTAATCATGGGAAGACCTGTTACTCCTAACTTCTATCACAGTCCATTCTTTATGTTAATGTGGTGTTTAAATAATGTATATATAACACACATTTAAAATTGCCATATAAAATACTGCAAGGTTCCTTTTTTTTACAATGTATTTGAAATTCAGTGCACTACTTCTCAGTGCAGTTCATGTGCTCACAAAAATTGCAGTAAAACGGTTTTTCTCTCATTCTGGGCGTGGTAACAGAAAGGCATGATTGCACCCACAGTCTAGTGTATCTGCTTATCAGTGTCTCAGCACACTAACTATATAGTAAATTGTTAGCTTTACTGCTTTCACTATCTATTTTTGTCATACCTCCTATTTCTGATCTTGGCAAAAATTGATAAATGCTTACAAGAATGAGAACACCATTGGAGAATGAGTTGCATAAGTAGTAGTTCCAGTAAATAACGCTGAAAATTACAGTAAACTCAACAGAAAGATTTCTGTTCCTGCCTCTAGTAGTGTGGATATGCGTGCTATCACAGTGTGTTTGAAATTTACTTGTACTGAGAAAAGTGGATCTGAGTTCTTTATTTTCAGTTCATAATGTGCTGAATCAGTGTGTGCGACCCTGCTGCAGATTATTTTTTGGTTGAAATAAGTTTTCTATAGTGTTACGTTTCTAACAGATATTAAGGTTCTGATAAAGAATAAGGTATTAAAATTTAACAATTGAAGTTATTGTTAGAAATGAGTGCAGTTTTAGATTTGGTTACCTTACTTTCATCATTGTGGACCAGTGGGCAGTTATGAGCTGTCACCATCTAGTCTCTGAGGTGTGCCAGTCACGTAAGAGATAGTAAACATATTATCCCTTAAGTGTGATTAGAACTGTCTGATGTACATATTTATGCTGTTCTGTATACCACCGAGTTAACTGTTCGCAATTTCAGTACACCAAACCAATAGAAGAGGAAACAACAACAGCCCCAGCAGCTACAACAACAGCGACTACAACCACATCGGTGGCTGCTGCACCGCGCACAACAAATGGCACACTGGACAAGAATAGGAATAATAATGTCAGTGTAGGTGCTGGTGTAGATGCAAGGACACCTAGTGATAAAGCGCGTAAGAAAAAAATGAGTGATGAAGAAATACTTGAAAAACTGAGAACTATAGTCAGTGTTGGTGATCCCAATAGGAAGTATACAAAGATGGAGAAGATTGGGCAGGGGTAAGTAATTTCATTGTAATTGCTGAACACAGACAGGTTATTTAAACAGAATTTTTTTCAGATTTTGTGCAGGAATACATATCTGCTAGTTTAAATAATTCAAAACTGCCATAAAATTTACTTAAGATTTGGTAAATGATCTTAGAATTATACATTTACTCACATAAAAGTTTATAATAAATGAAATTCTGTTTCTTTTTTCTCTCGTATTTTAGATATCTCAGAGTTTTGTCTTTACCTGAAGCTTAAGTGATTTCTTACCTTTACTTTATCACAGATCTATTTTTTCTTACAACATTTAATGTAGCTTGAATATTTGCTGATTACCACACTCATTTTAGTGCATCAGGGACGGTGTACACTGCTATTGAGACTTCCACGGGGATGGAGGTAGCTATCAAGCAGATGAACCTATCGCAACAACCCAAGAAAGAGCTTATTATTAATGAAATATTGGTGATGCGAGAAAACAAACATCCCAATGTTGTTAATTACCTGGACAGTTATCTAGTTGGGGAAGAGCTTTGGGTGAGTTTGATTGTAATTGTGATCTGCACTTGGATTTCAGTGACTGAGACAAAAAGAAGAGAGATTTTTTGATGCTTTAGCTAAGTAAGAATTCTAAAGATATCTTGGATTGATATTGGTACAATTTGAAAAATTGTTGAAAATGTGCCATTCATTATAGGTTTGTCCCATCGCATTTGCTTATTTAGTTCTTTTTTGCCTTTCTTTGAATATCAGTCTATAGCACTTTGAAGTAAGATCTGGGGAGCACAACAAGTATTTCATGATTGATTTGGCAGATTTTCTGTTAACCATATTACCAGCATCAGGTATCATCTGCTTTTGTCAGTTTATTTATTTATTTATTTTTAAGTCACCAGCCTTCTGAATGGTTTGAAGCTGCCCGCCATGAATTCCTCTCCTGTTCCAACTGTTCAGAGTAGCACCTGCAACCTACAAACTCAGTTATTCCAGTCTGTCTTCTTCTACAGTTTTTGCTCTCTGCAGTCCCTTCTAGTACCATGGAAGTCATTCCCTGATGTCTCAACAGATGTCCTATCATCCTGTCCCTTATTCTTGCCAGTGTTTTCCACATATTCCTTTTCTCTCCAATTCTGCACAGAACCACCTCATTGCTCACCATATCAGTCCACCTAATTTTCAACATTCATCTGTAGCACCACATCTCAAATGCTTTGATTCTCTTCTGTTCCAGGTTTCCCACAGTCCATTTTTCACTGCTATACAATGCTGTGCTCCAAATGTACATTCTCAGAAATTTCTTCCTCAAAGTAAGGACAATGTTTGATACTAGTAGGCTTATATTGACCAGGAATGCCCTTTTTGCCTGTGCTAGTCTACTATTGATATCCTCCTTGCTCCATCAGTCATTGGTTATTTTGCTGCCTAGGTAGCAGAATTCTTTAACTTAATCTACTTCATGACAATTGATCATAATGTTAATTTTCTCACTGTACTCATTTCTGCTACTTCTCATTACTTTCGTCTTTCTTCGATTTACTTTCAGTCCATATTCCATACACATAAGACTGTTCAATCCATTCATCACATCATTTAATTCTTCTTTACTTTCATTCAGGGGAGCAATGTCACTAGTGAATTGTATCATTGATATCCTTTCACCTAGAATTTTAATTCCACTCCTGAACTTTTCTTTGATTTCCATCATTGCATCTTCGATGTACGGATTGAACAGTAGGGGCAAAAGACTCCATCCCTGTCTTATAACCTTTTTAATCTGAGCACTTTGTTCTTGGTCGTCCACTATTATTATTCCCTATTGGCTCTTGTACATATCGTATATTACCCATCTCTCTCTGTAGCTTACACCTATTTTTTATCAGAATTTCAAACATCTTGCACCATTTTACATTGTCAAACTCTTTTTCAAGGTAAAAAAAAAACCTATGAATGTGTCTTGATTTTTCTTTAGTCTTTCTTTCATTATCAATCGCAATGTCAGAATTGCCTCTCTGGTGCTTGTACCTTTCCTGAAGCCAAACTGATCATCATCTTACACATCCTCAATTTTCTTTCCCATTCTTCTCTATATTATTCTCGTCAGCAACTTGGATTTATGAGCTGTTAACCTGATTGTGCGATAATTCTTGCACTTTTCAACTCTTGCAGTCTTTGGAATTGTGTGGAAGATATTTTTCGAAAATCAGATTGTATGTCGCCATTCTACACACCAGTGTGAATAGTCGTTTCGTTGCCACTTCCCCCAGTGATTTTAGAAATTTTAATGGAATGTTATCTATCCCTTTTGCCTTATTTAATTTTAAATCCTCCAATACTCTCTTAAATTTTGATTCTAATATTGAATCCCCTATCTCGTCTAAATTGACTCCTGTTCCTTCTTTTATCACATCAGACAAATCTTCCCCCTCATAGAGGCCTTCAATGTACTCTTTCCACCTATTCGCTCTCTCCTCTGCATTTAACAGTGGAATTCTCGTTACTCTCTTAATGTTGCCACCATTGCTTTTAATATCATCGAAGGTTATTTTGACTTTCCAGTATGCTGAGTCAGTCCTTTCAGCAATCATTTCTTTTTTGATTTCTTCAAATTTTTCGTGCAGCCATTTAATCTTTGCTTTCCGGTACTTCCTATTTATCTCATTCTTCAGTGACTTGTATTTCTGTATTCCTGAATTTCCCTGAGCATTGAACATTTTTGAACTTGACTTTCATTGATCACCTGAAGTATTTCTTGTGTTATGTATGGTTTCTTCGCAGTTACCGCCTTGTACCTATGTTTTTCTTTCCAATTTCTGTGACTGCCCTTTTTAGTAATGTCCATTCATCTTCACTTTTACTGTCTACTGAGGTGTTCTTATTGCTGTATCTGTAGCCTTAGAGAACTTAAAAGCTGTATCTCATCCTTCCTTACTACTTCTGTATCCCACATCCTTGTGTATTAATTCTTCCTGATTAATCTCTCAAACTTCAGCCTACTCTTCATCACTACGACAGTGTGATCTGTCTATATCTGCTCCCCTGGGTATGCCTTACAATCCAGTATCTGATTTTGGAATCTCTGTCTGACCATGTTGTAATCTATCTGAAATCTTCTAATATCAGCTGGCCTTTCCAAGTATTCCTCCTCCTCATGTGATTCTTGAACAGAGTCTTACCTATTACTAGCTGATATTCGTTACAGAAACTCAATTAGTCTTTCTCCTCTCATTCCTTGCCCAAGCCCGTATTCTCCTGCAACCATTTCTTCTATTCCTTCCCCTACAAAACCATTCCAGTTCCCCATGACTATTAAATTTTCATTTCTGTTTACGTACTGTATTACCCTTTCAATGTCTTCATATATTTTCTCTATCTCTTCATCTTCAGCTTGCAACATCAGCATGTATAACTGTTGGTTTGCTGTCGATTCTGATAAGAACAGCCCTATCACTGAACCGTTCACAGTAACATGCTCTCTGCCCTACCTTCATATTCATAATGTATCCTACTCCCGTTATACCATTTTCTGCTGCTGTTAATATTTCCTTATACTCATCTGACCAGAAATCTCTGTCTTCTTTCCATTTCACTTCACTGACCCCTACTATATCTAGATCGAGCCTTTGCACTTCCCTTTTCAGATTTTCTAATTTCCCTACCATTTTCAAGCTTCTGACCCATAGAATGTTATCCTTTCATTGGTTACTCAGTCTTTTTCTCATGGTCACCTCCCCCTTGGCAGTCTCCTCCCAGAGATCCAAATGGAGGCTATTCTGGAATCTTTTGCCAATGGAAAGATCATCATGACTCATCTTCAGTTACATGCTACATGTCCTGTGGATACACGTTATGTGTCTTTAATGCAGTGGTTTCCATTCTGCATCCTCACGCCGTTCTTCATTGCTGATTCTTCCGCCTTGAGGGGCAGTTTCCCACACAAAGGACAAGAGGGTGCTCTGAACCTCTGTCTTCTCTTCCGCCCTCTTTGATAAGGCAGATGCCAGAATGATGGTAACTTCGTATGCTGTATGTCTTCGGCCACCGTTGCTAATTATTAATCAAAATTTAAGCGGTGGTGGGTTTTTGAACCCGGGACCGATGATATTTTGATTACTAATTAAAGATGCCACCCCTAGACCATGGGTGCATCAATTTAGCATTAAGACAGTTCAAATTAAAGAAGCATGACAGAAAAGAGAAAAAATAAACTGTTTTTAGAGGTCTGCATGGATAAGAAAATAAGATCTACACCTGATAAGTCACATTAATAAAAGACACAGTGCTATTGTCACAGTGTGTTCATCAGTATGTTCATGAGATTTTGTGGGTGGAAGTGATCATCACAGAAGAAAAATTAGAGCTGTCAATCTGTATGAAACAATATATTAAATTGTATTTTGATTAATGTAGCAAATAATTAATTTTTCCTACTTTTTAAATTGTATGCATTTTACTTTGATCTGTCACTTTTGTGTGTGTGTGTGTGTGTGTGTGTGTGTGTGTGTGTGTGTGTCCGTCCCTACCTCTGACATGTAGGCTGCCCTGCATTACAGAAATGCTTGGGATAGTATTGGCATGTATTGCAGGGGTTGTGTGGATGGGCGTGGCTGAGCAGAGAGGGGAAAGAAGAAATGATGAGAGAGAGAGTCGATGAGGTGGACAGAGAAAGGGAGGGGAGTAGATAGATGGGGAGGAGATGATGGAGAGCAAGAGGAGGAGGAGGAGGTGATGGACAGAGAGAGGGGAGAGGTGGTGGTGAAGATAAAGAGGGTGGGAGGTGGGGAGAGAGAGAGAGAGAGAGAGAGAGAGAGGGAGGAGGGGAGGGCGGGGAGAGAGAGAGGGGGGGTGGAAGGGGGAGAGGGAGGAGGTAGGAGGGGGGGGTGAGGCAGACAGAGTGAGTATGGGGGAGAAGATGGACTGAGAGATGGTGTAGGGGAGATGGACAGAGAAAGGGTGAGGAGTATGGATGGAAAGAGGCAGGGAGAAGATGTACAGAAAGAGGGATGGAGAAGATGGACAGAGGAGGCTGGAGAGGTAGATGCAGTGGGCAGGTGGAATATGTAGAGGGCTTAGAATGTAAGCCATTTAAAAAAAAAAAGTTTCTGTAATGCAAAGAGTGTGATTTCTATTTCCTATTTGTCATTTTATTACAGGTGGTGATGGAATACCTGCCAGGCGGCTCATTGACAGATGTGGTTACAGAAACTTGTATGGATGAAGGACAGATTGCATCTGTCTGCAGGGAAGTTCTTCAAGCCTTGGAGTTTCTGCACAGTAATCAGGTCATACACCGTGATATTAAATCAGACAATATACTGTTAGGTCTGGATGGCAGTGTTAAACTGAGTAAGTATTTTGTAACTCAGTAATTGTTTATATGTATAAGTTATTTTGTATTTTTTAATAACATTCTTAAAAATTGATATTGAAAGTTTCAAACTGACATCATTGTGTTTCTTCTGTTTCAACAGTGATTTCACTTGTATATAAAATTTATTCATGGTGTTAATTGCAACAGAAAATTTTAGAGTTACCAGTTTTGTCTAGGTTACTCACTAGCCTTCTTCAGATCCAAGTAAAAACTTGATACATCTTAGAAAGTTTTCTGCTGATTTGGATTGTCAGAAATAGCCCTACAATTTTTAACTGAGGTCACAAATGAATTAAAAAAAGAAGTTTTATACACAGAAAATGATTCTTCATCTCACATAATGATTAACATGTTGACCTTTATTAAGATGACAAAAAAATCTATTTATTTACAGATGCCTATAAGGTGGAATATACCATTGCCAAATGCAGGATGGAATACAAAATTTGTTCAACCTGTGGCTAGTCCCAGAATGCATAGTTTTTTCACCCATGTTTACTTATATAATTCATCATGATATCTTTGTATTTCCCCACCAGTTAACTTGGAGGACTTGAGACATAGAAAAGACTGTTAACAATGAATGGATGCATGTAGTTACTATAAGAAACAGGCAGATGAATGAACTGATCAGGGAACGGACTAGTGGAAGATGTTAATACTCCAACAAAAATGAAGTGGAGGCAGGCAGAGCATGTATAGTAGATAGTAGATCAAGTAAGGAAATTTTTAGATGGACTCCAAGATATAACAAGAGACTTACGTGTGAGATATGTGGGAACAACATAGATACGTATAGTTAAAGACAGTGACGCATTGAGATGGCTCTACTTGGCTTTTATCCAGTTCTCTGTGTCAAGTGATTGTTGTGTTGGTGGTTTCATTCTGCTGTTGAACTGAATGTGCTATATTCTAAACATACAGTGTGAAAATACAAATTGCAGTGTATAGTGTATTATATAAATGCAACTGGAAAATGAGCCTGTGACCGCTGAAAGGCAGTGCCACAGATTACCCAAAAGTCATGCTTACAATACATCCATGCCATATTAATTCACATGCCTCTACCTAATGATGGTATAATATTTCAAAATGTGCAGTAGAAAATATAAAATAGTGAAGTATCTTGCTGATTGAAGCAGTGAATGAAAATTTGTACCAGGGTTGTGATTCGAACCTGGGTCTCCTTCTCACTAGGCAGATGTGCTAACCACTGTGCCACCCTGGCATAGTGGCTTTGCACAACTGCACAGACTAACCTAGCACACCTCTCTCCCCAATCCAACATATTGTATCATTTACCTATTACAATTTGCTTTGAAACACTTACTGTGTCTTTAATAACTCCAATTGCTTGCCGCATTCCATGTGAGATTTTTTCCTCTTTTTGTTCCTGTGAACTTCCTGCAACTTCTACTATTTATATTAAGTTAAAAAACTGCCAATTTTGTCTATGCATAACTGCATTGTCTAAGTTGCTCAAGTAGGATCGTAATGTAACATATTTTTCATCCACAAATAAATTATCTTTGTTTACCATTTCTGGCTTCCTACCTGATGGTTCTGTTATTTCTAGCTTTGTATGTATATTTTCGCTTTGAATCTGAAGAGTCGAAGGTGACTTCTAATGCTATATAATGGTCTAGGGTCATTACATCCTCTTTAATTTCTTTATTTGCACAGTCTTATTTTAACTTCTTCCAGGTCAAATAACCCATCTTTAGGTAACTAGAGTTCTACACTTTAATATCCCTAAATAACAATACATGCCTATAAAATCAATTTCTCACCAACAACATGCTGTTTTTGAATCATGACTTGTCTGAAATAAGAGGTTGTGCATTATCATGTATTTTGTGATATTTGCTGAATGGTTTTATTTTGTGTGTAAGTGGACAAGCTACTATATGAAGTTTTTCTTTGTTGTTGGAACTCTGCTTGGAATTTTGTTGGACAGAGTTTGTGATCTTTAATTCTGATGGTAATCTCACTTATTTCATGTATTACATGTACTAAAAAACATTTTTGTTTTCAACAGCTGACTTCGGATTTTGTGCTCAAATTTCACCAGAGCAGTCAAAACGTACAACTATGGTAGGGACGCCATACTGGATGGCTCCAGAAGTTGTAACTAGGAAGCAATATGGGCCCAAAGTTGACATTTGGTCTCTTGGGATTATGGCTATTGAGATGATAGAAGGTGAACCTCCATATTTGAATGAGAACCCTCTCCGGGTATGTATATTTTATATATTTTGCTTGTCAAATTTAAGCAAAGATAACTGTACTATGAAGAATTATCTTTTGTGTTTCAGAGTTAATTTCTGTAATATATGCAGTCTAACTGTTGCACTGAAACTCTGAATTGACAAACCGCTTTAAAAGAAATCTTGGGTTTAATGAATATTTCCATTGGTCCCCGTGAAACTTCCTTGAGAACAATGTTATTTCTCCCTGTTTAAAGAAGAAGTCTACTTTTAAGGAATAAACAAGAATCATTCTGCAAATTAAGAGCCACTTTTTACGCAGTTCCTAATATGTCAAAGTGAATTTCCAGTTTATTTCAGTTTCATGCAGTTCGTACCTTGTGCATTGTGACGGCAGCAAATGGTAATCTATTCTTTCAGATGACACATACTTTTATTGTAGTTTAATGAATCAGAAAATGAGTGTGTACAGCCCTGTGTAGCTTGCGACATTGGGCACTTGATCTGGCATAGAAGTCGCAGAGTGTAAGAAGTGTGACCTGAGAAATATAGTCCTGTACCAACAATTTTGTCAGCTTCACCTGTACAGAGCTGTGCCCTGCAAACACAGCAAGCTTGCAGTTCAGTGAAAGCTTACCATAATCCACAATGGAAAGACAGTCATAACAAAAAAATTTACAACATGGTGAAGATCTACGATTTGGTGCTGTCTTTATTGTGCAGCTTACTCAGAAACAAGGAAGTGTTGTTAAATGTCAAAACTAGAGGTTTGTCAGATCCATCAGGAAGAACATTTGCATGTCGACATTCAATGATTTGGAAAATATTATTTTCAAATGTATTAATGGAATGAGAAGTGTCAGCATTCCTATAAGTGGAAACATGATGCAAGAGAAGGCTCGTGAAATTACCCTGAGGAAAGGTTTTGAAAATTTCAGTGTGTTGAATGGCTGGTTGGTTTATTTTTAAAAAGTCACAATTTATAATTTCAGACTGTATGTGGATGAAGTGAGGCTGTTGAAATGTTACATGCTGTATAAACAAATGACATTTCGGTCTTTGTAAACTACAAAGAAAGATGATAGTGACAGAATAATATTAAGTAAGCAGTAAGTCGTGGAACATTTACTGTGTGCAGGTGTTCGTTTTCGTACGTGCAGACATTAAACAGGAGGTGTAGAGTACAAGAAAATTGCAAGGTGTGACGACTTGACTTCACCTGCTGTGGGCAGGGCCTTTTATGTTTTGGCATTGCAGCTTGGCAGTGGCTTGACTGTTAAAGATCAATCACACTCCCCAAGAATGAAAACAAAAGACAAGATGGTTTTGTGACAAATGAAATATATTGTAATCTGGAATGTCATGTTGAGCCTTCAAGGCATGTCTTGTATGTAGAGTTCTGTTCTACTCTAATTTATGAGTCACTCTAATCATCTGTGCAGACATTCATGGAAGTATAGGTGTGTAAAGAGAAAGTAGTGGACGTGCTTTTTCGTGTTACGAGTAGAAGTTGTCTTCTTTTGCTCCAATAGCAGCTGCAGAATGTGAAGTAGTCAAGCTTTTCTTTGGATGCACACGGGATTTCAGAGGTCCTGATTAGCAGGACCTCTGCTTCAAGAAAATAGACTACAGTGACTGGATTGAAAGAAAGAGGTAGATTCTTCAGATGTTGTGTCGGGTGATAGATCTTCCTCTGAACTGCACAAGCCATTCGCATTCTCTGGATGTGGACATAATACACTCTGTTAAAGCCAAATGGAAAGTAGCAGTTGTGCAGAAGTAAATTTTGTTTCTTGAGAGGAAGGAACTGATGAGCCTCAATGCTTAACATCTACTCCGACATCAATACAGCGTGAGGCACCTGATGGTATGTGCTGTAGGGTACTTCTGGTATGATTAACTAATCCTCTCATCCCTGTTCCACTCATGAATGGTGTGTGGGAAGAATGATAGTTGGTAAGCCTCCGTATGAGCTCTAATTTCTTGAATTTTCTCATCATGGTCATTTCGTGAAATGTTTGTGGAACAAAGTAATATGTTGTTAGCCTCTTCCCAGAAAGCACTCCATCGAAATTCCAATATTGAACCTCTCCATGATGTCCAACACCTCTCTTGTAGTGTCTGTCACTGGGATTTGTTGAGCATCTGGGTATCATCCTTGCAGAACTAAATGATTCCTTGAAGAAACACGCCGCTCTTTGTTGGATCTTCTGTGTCTCTCTTATCAGTCCTTTCTGGTAACGGCTACGCGTATATGTTACTACTGCCTGGAATTGTGTAACACAAAAAACTTTGTTAAATTGTTTCATGATGGCTGGTTATGGTACATCAGTTGCGATTGAAGATGATGATGATGATGAAACAGGGAGAGAATGGAGGAGACCACAATTGTTCTTGAAAATGGATCATTCCAGGAGTTATAGCTTGTGATTGCAATGTCCTGACTTCCACACCCGAGATGAGTGTCATCAGTGAGAAGTGTGAAGTGCTTGTGAAGGCACACAGTGAGATAGGAGCTGACGACAACAGATGAGGAAGAGTCTGTTGCATGAAGTTTTGCCACTGCTGTGCAAGGAATTGTTATCAGGAACTTACTTTGGGTAAGGCAATCGCTCATGAGAAGTGGTAAGTCTGGTTTCGAGTCTGTCAGTCACAAATTTCCAGTTTTCCTCAGTAAATGTCTGACGATGGCCTCATGAGCCAAAGATCAGTTAACACAATAAAAGTAATACAGTAGAATAAAAGCAAACTTGTTCTTTTCATTTATTTCCTCATTGATTTATTTCAATACCTCCTAGCAGCCACTGTCTGTCTTCCTTTCAATTTATATTCATATAAGGCTGCAGGATTATAAACGGTATGAGTTCTTCCCGACATGTGTGAAAAAACAGACATCATGTATTGGGCTCAGTTACTTCAATATCCCTTCTGTGCAGATGCACATGTGTGGTTGAACTCATATGGGAATCAGTGAATGCTGTGAGAATAGAAGCTTATGTCAGTAGTGTCAGGATAAGTTGGGAACTTATCGGCCGGGGACCATCCAGATTGTAGAAACAGTTAAGACAACCACTCAAGAGAAGTGGTCCAGTCCGACACCAAATTTTAACTTTCCTTATTGATTTATTCCAGTGCTCACTAGCAGCTGTTTTCTGTCTTTCCTTAGATTACTATCAGCTAGCTGGAGTGAAAGTTTCTGTCACTAATATGCTGGAAAGACAAAACAAACAACAGTTCTTAAGGTTTTTTTTTTTTTTTTTTTGTTAAGGATGTGTTCTGTAAAAATTGATAAAATGTACAGTTAAATCCCTTTTAATGAATCTCTGGATACCAAAATATATTTTCCTTAAATGGGGGTTTTGCCCGAGTACATGGAAGGAGTGAATCAGAATCATAATTCAAGCATGTTTAGGTGATATAAGTGCTGTTTAATTACGAAAATAGCCATGTCCTGTGCTAAAAATTTAAATGCACTAAATATATAATTACAATGAAACCTCTGTATAACGTTTTTCAAGGGACCACAAATTCTGAATACTGTATAGAGGAAAACACTATAAAGAGGAAGGCTTCCAAATAATAATTTTAGGGCATGACTGAAGATCAGGATACCACTAATCAGCTTTGACAAATCGTGCCTCAGATGACATTTTAAATTTTCACAACACTGTAGTATGATATTCATTGCAAATGATCAATGTATCAAATGATTAGTTTTTTGTAATTAAAACATGGGGCCCGGTAGGTGGATGGGTGAAAGTAAATGGCGCCAAAAAGATCGCAAGCAGAATGTGCATCACATGTCACGTGATCAGGTTCTGCCGCTGACATATGAAACACGCTGAGCGTGGGCTTTCCGAGCCGGTGCAAACTGTGAATCCACAGAACGGACAACGATGAATCTACATCCAGTCACTTAAACGTTATAAAGAGGTAAATAATTGACCAGGGTTTCAATTATATGAGCCTTACATGGAGGAAATTGTAATATAGAGGAAACGCAGTAAAGAGGAACATTTAACATTGTTTAAATGGGCTTTTAGTTGGGACCGAAAAAAACAGGTGTAACATAGAGGAAAACATTATATGGAGGAATGTTATAAAGAGGTTTCACTGTATTACGCTTCCCACAGAAAACATCCTTCATCTTTTAAAAAATCAAGAAGTCTTCATTCTTTTGCTCTTCCAGCATATTGTAGGGAAAGAACTTGTCACTCCAGATGGTTGATACAAATTAGAAGTGACTCATCATCATAATCACCACCACCACCACCACCACCAGTTCTTACTAGTGTTCCTTCATAAGCATATCAATCTCAGTATGGAAGTCAGGACATGTCCTGGAATGTTGCATTTACAGAAATATCAGTTTTTTTTATTCTGTTCTGCTTCTGGAACAGTGTAGTTTTCAACAGTTCAGCACAGTCGGTTGTGTTACAGAGTTCCTGGTAGCAACAAACATATGCATAGCCTGTAGAATGCCGAGTCTCATCACTTCCTTCCTGTCAAAGAATGAAACTGACTTGTACACAACTGCTAATCTGCATTGGCTCTAACTGAATGTATTATCCCCAGGTCCAGGGGCTGCAGATGATGTGCAGTTTGGAGGAAGGAACACAACATTTACATTCCCCAGAAATTATGTTTCCTGGGGATGTACAAAGCATAGGTTTATAATAAATACAATTTTCCTTCCTGCTGTACCCTTCTTGGCATCTAAACACCCGAAAAAGTTGTAAACGCTTCCATCACTGCTGTACTCATAAGTACAAAATAGCGTTTTTGTGTTTGGGAAACACCTGGGAATTAATAATGGAAGTCACTTCCATTTCTATTTGCACATAACAGCATCATGATGTTTTCTTAACTTCTTTACCTCCATGACTCTCTCCATTAACAGAATAATAATTATGCAGGAAGTCAACTATAAAAGTTGTCAGTTTTGTCAGCATTGAACATGTATCTGAGCTCATAATCTCGTATCCATTCATGGAAGTGTGATTTTCTTCCAATAGTTTCCACTTTCCTTGACCAAAGATTCACTTTCTCCACTTGAACTTTGAAATGATGTTTTTCAAAACTATTCAACCAGCTGTTTGATGCACTAAAATTTTCAGTGCCAATCTTCAGAGCAGTTTCATTTTTCTGTTGCAGTATGTTTCTGCTTAAAGCAATGTTTCGACTTTCATCCTTGAAACTCCTTGCAATTATATTTTCCACATCATTGAATGTAGACGTACAAATATTCTTCCTTTTTTGGATCTACAGGAATTGTTAGCATTGGCATATTAGAACAGTTTCTTATTTTTGAATTTGCCACACATTGAGATGGTGCTATATTGTATTCTTCAGCACGTCTGAAAGATTTATGTTAAGATTGTCATCATTGTTATAGCACTTAGTGTTGGTGCCAAACAATATGTGGGGGTACACCTCCCCCCCCCCCATATTGGGGGCATGTGTACTATGCATTTGTGCCATTACGTGGGCATAGCGCAACTCATTGCCAGTTCAGTGCCACCTGTTTTGTCAACCTGGCTAGCTCTGTTTGTCTGCAGTGATTGTTTTTGCTAGCACTGTTTGTTCTTGTTTCATTTTTTATGATGGCAAGTTTAGGTGAACAATGTGCAGCTATGAAATTTTGTTTCCTGCTCACTAAAAATACTGCTGAAACTATTTTAATGCTGAAAACCGCTTACCAATGTGACACTATGGAAAAAACTCAAGTGTAAGAGTATTATGCTCAATTAAAAAATGGTGAATGTTGATTGATGACAAACCTCATTGTGGATGTCTATCAACTGCCTGAATTGACGAAAATATTGAAAAAAATCTAGAGCTTGTGCTCACAGACCATTTTAAGAACTTTTAAGAAGATTATGGAACAGTGTTTGTCATAAAAGACCCAATTTATGGCAGACACGAGACTGGTTCTTCCACCACGACAACGCACCTGCAAACACGGCCATATAACTTTTAAAAAATGATGCGTTTTTTTTGGTACCCCCTCGTATGGTTCCAAGTGGTGGACATACATACAAAATACAGTACTGTTCAGGAAGGTGCATGGAAGTGGAAGCACAAATCAAACATCGAGCGAATAAACAAATATCGCTGTAAAATAGCTATATTGAGATACTCAATGTATACATTGATATCTGCATGTGGTGCAGAACAAAGTCCTTTGCCTACTGAAGGCATTGTCGTTCACAATTGTAAGTCTCCTTACTATAATTCTGTTGCACCTGACTAAAGTCAAAGTTCCACAAAGCTAACTGTCCTAGCTGTGAATTGACATCTGTTGGCATCTGAGGTAAACACTGAACAGCAATGTATGTCACTGAACTGCTTAATGGCCCCCCTTGCGTCAACTTGGACTACACTGGTTCTTCAACCACACATAGCCATCTCTGTTAAGTTTCTGGCTAAAAATGGCGTGATCCCACTGCCCCATGTACCTTACTCGCCCGACCTGGCACTGTGTGAAGAGTAACTGGGGAGTAACCACAAGTAACTGGGAAGTGTACGGTGCTGAAGCAGTGAGTAAAAGAGGTGTGTGTAAATGGTTTAAACACTTTGGAGATGGAATGGTACGTGTCAAGGGTAAGTCATGTTTGTGTCAACTGTCAACAAGTACAATCCCAGACAACACCGAATGAGTGTGACAGGTGTTTACAGACATCGGCAGCTGTCACTGAAACTGAGCAGGAGAGTAGAAGATAAGCAAAGACAGCATAAGTACTACTGTTCATGAACATCTGAAAAGGAAAAAAAAATTGTGACCAGTTTCAGTCACACAGGCTGAATGATGAGCAGAAGCTAACTCACATACAAACGTCTTGGGATTTCATTGATATGTCTGACGGGAATCTGCAGTTTTTGGAAACTACTTCTACAGGATATGAGATCTGGTGCTACCAATACTGTCATCAGACCAAGCAACAATCAGTGGCGCAGTGTTCATCTTCCCTGCCTCCCAAAAATATCAGATTACTAAATCCAAGCTTAACATGATGTTGATTGCTTTTTTTTTATAGCAAGAACTGGTGGGTTTGCCCAGAACTTCACCTTTGTGGACAGTTGAATTTCCTCCATGACAATGCCTGTCAGCACATTGCAGTCCACGTGCTCAACTTTATCACTGAACTCAATGTGACACTGTTCTTCAATGCCCTTCTTATTCTTCAAATTTGGCGCTGCCAAACTACTTTTTCTTTTCCCACCTTAAACTAGCGCTGAAAGGCTTACACTTCGCAGATGTTGTGTCTATCCAACAATGCCTGCTCACCGTGCTTTGAGCATTTCCACAAGAAGCATTTGCTTACAGTTTCCAACAGCTTTACAGCTGTCAGATGTATGTTGTAGCTAATGGTGATTACTTTGAAGATCAGTAAATACACACTGTAACTCTTGTTTCCTTTCTTTCCCGAGATCATTCACCAAATTTTTCAATTGCACCTTGTACTAATCGTGCAAATAGTCCTGAGTAGTGAGACCACCCTTACTCACACTACTTAATTACATCAGAAATGGCGTCACCATCTGCAAATTGTCTCAATGACCCAATCGAAGGCGGTGAGCTTATTGTTATATTATTGCCATTGACTATGTGGGAGAAGTTAGCTTTAACTCAACACAAAGGTACTTAGGAAGTTTATCTGTAGCCACTGACGTGGTGTACCAAGTGATGTGATGTGGACTGTGGCGTGTGTGTGACTCAGTGGTAACAGATGTGATTCACTGAGCTATGCGGCATCATGTTTTCTTTGTGGCATCATGTCTTCTTTGTATAATAATGGTGTTCTAGCTTTAATCAACATAACATTTTGTGCAGATGACACAAATCTCTGCAGTTAGATTCCCACAAAAACTTCTCCTTTTTGCGCAAAAAAAAAAATGTATTTTTAAAGCCATTGTTTTGGGATATGCGCATGTTCTCCACTACATGATTTTTCTCATGCAACTATTCATTAAAATAATTTGAGTCTTTCGTAACTTATTTTCTCACATCACAAATTCATAATGAAATGGCACTATTCATTTTGCACTAGATTTTACAGTGAAGAGTTCTCAACCTGCCGGCCGGGGTAGCCGAGCGGTTCTAGGCACTACAGTCTGGAACCGCACGACCGCTACGCTCGCAGGTTCGAATCCTGCCTCGGGAATGGATGTGTGTGATGTCCTTAGGTTAGTTAGGTTTAAGTAGTTCTAAGTTCTAGGGGACTTATGACCACCGATGTTAAATCCCATAGTGCTCAGAGCCATTTGAGCCATTTTCTCAACCTGACTTCGTTTGAGTGTGCACACTACTTCACTTCAGTTATCTGCATGATGGTCGCACTAGGTGACATGTCTCACTGCATGTGTGCGTGTGCTTTTTAGCTAGCATATGACCATACTTTTCAGATGCACCTTGTATTTATTTATAAAATTTCAAATTCCCTGCAACAGGAAAAATGTTACACTATGCATATTTCCATATAAACATGCTGTCGTAACGTAGCTCATATAAACAATCTCTTACCACTCTAGGCATAGTTTGGACAAAGTATTTCAACAGTACTTGATCAATGTTGATGGATGGTTTCCCTTACTTGGTCCAAACCCCTGAAATTTTAGGATGTTCATTCCATTATCCATTACTGAATTTGGAATTGTAAATCAGAGTTCATGAGATTTATTTTTCAGGCAGAATCTACCTCCACACACACTACATTTTAGATGGTTTCTAATGAACAAGAAACATTCTTAATAGCAGTTCTTTTGTGATTTCCAGACAATATAGTTGACCAGTTTAATTGAGGTGCATCTGATTTACACGCAATCATCTTTGACAGTAACAAATTCAACACTGTGTGTTTTTACTTGAACATCGATGTTCTCAGTTGCTTTGCGAGGTTGTAGCTGATGATTGGAAAGCTGCAGTTTGACTTTTACTTTTTTGTACCACATCATGCTTGCCCAGAAACTCTGATCACAATTTAGTTTGCTTTATTTGAAGTAATTAATTGAAATGATTCATTCAAGAACTCATGTGTAATGATGTTCATGCTGTGTTCAGTGGTTCCTTGAAAGATTCTTGAAGTTCCTCCTCAGCTTTTTTGAACAGTTTACGCATTTCCATCATTAATTACAACAGTGTGTCATTACTGTTTACTGTAGAACCTTGCATGGGCATTGCAATTGACACCTTCATTGTTGAGCTCAGTAAAGAGTTACCGTATTTGCACATTTCCAGAAGTGTGTTACTGGAAATTCAGAATCATTAGTTGTTTTTATACCAGTTAATTTCCTAACAGCTAGTCCTTTTTACTCAGTTACTCACAGATTTTCACTAGTATTAGTCATTTTGGAACAATACTCAGTAAACATTGTCTGTAATGTCTGACAATTTTCATGTCATTTGTAAAAGGAAATTACAGTCCATCTCACTATTCACTGCTTTACAGAAACACTTGTACAGAATGTTGATCAGACTCTGGACAATGCACCTCTGTATATTTTGCTGCAACTCAAACATGTTCTAGTCCACAGCTCGTGGTCTCGCGGTCACGTTCTCACTTCCCGAGCACAGGGTCCCGGGTTCGATTCCCGACGGGGTCAGTGATTTTCACCTGCCTCGAGATGACTGGGTGTTTGTGTTGTCCCCATCATTTCATCATCTTTCATGAAAGTGACGAGTTTGGACTGAGCAAAGGTTCAGAATTTTTACGGGCGCTTTACAGTTGAGCACCAAACCATCATCATCATCGTCAAACGTGTTCTGCTACATTTGCTGAAGATTGCGACATTGTGAAATCCTGGAGCACCTGTCATTCTGTAAATCTACCCATCTCAATATTATTGCTTCTGGAATTGTATGGTGATTTTCTATTATATTAGTAGTAAACAAAAACTTGCACTTAACAGTTGCCTAGTTTTTATCTGTAGTTTCCACAAAGACAAAATAATGTTACTGTGTGCCACACTGCTATGTTGCACAACTTTGAAAACATGCATTGTATAACAGCTTTAAATCTATGATTTGTATGAGAGTGAATTGTGCCTCTCTAAGGTCAGGCATCACCACCTATTCACTTTGTAAGGCAACCAGCACTTCATTTCAATAATGTTGTTATATATTTACTTTAAATTACAATACATAAACAAATTACATACTTCATTTAACAAGTTGTAGAAAGTGTAGCTATAAGAGCTATTACGGCATTCTTGAGAGATCGAGTTTTTGGGTACACAGCTTTTTTGGATTGGCAATGGAAGTTACTGATTTTTATCCATTGTTACAAAAATTTTTTCAGTTTCTTATGTCTGTATATTATTTTGCCCAGGGGTATTTTCTTCGAAGTTGAAACGGTCATTATATGTACCAATATACACTGCCAAATAAAAATTGGCACACCCTTTTAGAGGCGTACAATACACTAAAGATTTATTATTGCAACTGTGCATATGGATTACGTGAAATGATTACATTTATAGATCAATAGCACAAGCGGTTCTGAGCTACCAGGTACTGACCCAAGCTGAAACATGCTAGTAGTATGTGGTGTAGCCTCCACAAGTGGCAGTGTAGGCAATGACTCCGGCATCCAGTCGATTGTACAGATGACAGATACTGTCCTGGGATGCATTATGCCATGCCTGCTCCACCTGTTCACCTAGTTCTGTAAGAGCTGTTGTTTGACAAATCACATGAGTCACTTCTTGTCCCATTATATCCCACACATGCTCAGTTGGAGACAAGTCTGGAGATACTGCTGGCTAGGGAAGTTCCTGCACATCTTGCTGAGAATGATGAGTTTCTCAGGCAGAATGCGTGCGAGCATTATCATGTTGGAACAACACATCACCTCCCGTTGCAGGAACGGGTCCAACATTTTGCATGAACCATGCTCTGGTTTGCGTCCCCTCTGGAAGCAACAAAGGTGAATGAGTGTTGTAACTTGTCTCACCCCAGACCATAATGCCTGGGTTGGGGCCTGTATGTCTTGGGTGAATGCACATACGAGACAGCACTCACCAGGTGGTCTATGTACAAGTGACTAACACCTGCATGCAGGCAGAAGCTGCTTTCATCGCTGAAGACCACAATATGGGATTCCATCTTTCAAGTGATTTTCTGATCACACCAGTCAAGCCGTGCATGTTCATGCTGTGGCATGAGTAAAAGACGTGCTAGAGGTGTACCTGACTGTAGTCTCACTGCTAATAACTGATTCACAACAACTCTTGTTGATACATCCGGGCTCACAAGCCCTCTTACCTGTTCTGTGATAGCTGTACGATCTGCCACTGCCACCCTTACAGTGATCCTGGTGGGCTTCGGTGCTGCATGGATTTCCAGAACCTTGTTCATGGATGTGAGAATGTTCAGGTTAGTGCTGATACCAGCATCATTGCGCAAACAACACAGCACCTGGGTGGCAATTCTTTGAAAGGTCCATCCCACCACTCGGAAGGCCACAATTCGATCCCTTTTATGTTCGGTCTGTTGGTTGCAGGAAGCGCGAGTGCATCTCCATGGCAGGGTTCACCTGATATATATATATATATATATATATGACAAAATGTTTTGTTCACTTGTAGCTCATTGTTTTGTTCTTCAGCTTACACGTGTATAGTGTGTGAAAGTACTAACACATAGCATAGTTGGATGCTATCCTCATGTTGTTCGAGCAAAAATACATCCTCCTGCTATAGTACACAGGAAACAGACCAGATGTCTGTACCAGCCAATAAACAAATAAAAAATAGTTAATAAATGTATGTTGTCGGAATTAAAAAACTTCTATTAGAAAATAATGGTGAGCACAAGATAAAAGGTAAGATCTTCAGTGATTGCATAAGGGTAAATTACTAGATCAGAATGTGGTAGCTGAAGTGCCATTGTAAATGTTTGGAAATATATAGAGTACACATTAGTGTGAAAGTGTTTATCCTTTGTATTGTGATATGACTAATTTTAATGCAGTTAAACGTGCAGAAAACTGAACTCATTGTTGTGTGATGTGTTGGTGCAGCAGTGTGTGTGTTGTATGCTTTGATACATATGTAGTATAAGAATTGGAAGCCAACAGTTCAATTTTAAGTAACAGTAATGCAGCTCATGCTTGAGATACAGAATGAAACTTTGGAAGGAAAGTCTTTGAATTCTTTCCAACATAAGATGGTCTTAATGTAAACTTAGAAAAGAACATAATGGTGTATCAGTTCTTGGTTTCTAAAATTGTTGATCAACTTTCAGGCCTTGTATCTTATAGCAACAAATGGAAAACCTGAGATAAAGGAGAAAGAAAAACTCTCTCAGATATTTCAGGACTTTCTAGATCAATGTCTTGAAGTGGAGGTAGAGAAAAGGGCAGCGGCCTCAGAATTATTGAAGGTATGACAATATTTTTTCTTTTGTAAGCATCAGGTAATATGTTCCAAGATTTTATATAAGCATTTCTGAATCTTTGAAAATAAACTGATGATGGCCGTGACACCCCGAATAAAATTGTGTACAATATGTAATTTTAGTTACAAATCAGAAACTTTATTCATTAGTATTTTTACCGAAACAAAATATGACTTAATCATAGATATTTTATTTTTATTTCATTTTTCTATACAACAAAGCAAAGTGGTTATAAAATTACTAAAATGCTAGCATCAGACAAGGATTTAAATGAGACTAATCTCAGAGGATATGAAATTATATAAATAATAAATGAAACATGGAAAAGCAGCAATAAATGATGCTGAAGGAAAATTGAGAATTGCAAAGGCACAATGAAGAAAGGGGAGGAAGAAATTGAAAAAAAAAAAGACATAACAGGAGAAATTAGTGTCTGTTGAGAGGACAAAGCATATGATGTTTAGAC
Organism: Schistocerca nitens; assembly: GCF_023898315.1. NCBI lineage: Eukaryota > Metazoa > Arthropoda > Insecta > Orthoptera > Acrididae > Schistocerca > Schistocerca nitens. Next base: position 705,996,299 of record NC_064615.1, read on the forward strand.
AAAACTTCATACTGAGCAATTCTGTATTCATCTGCTGGTGGCATCTTGTTATGAATTTGTATTCAGTCCTGAAAGGCTATTTCTCTCTCTTAATCTTTATAGAGTCCTACTTATTCCCAATAGTACCTCTCAGTTACCCAGTTAAAGCCTTCTGTGAGGGCAAGTCAAAAATTATTTACACTTTTCACTCTACTGTTTATTAACATGAAGCTACAGGTATACATTGCACATCATTTTTCTACGTAATCTCCCTCCTTCTCAATGCACTTGGCCCAAAGGTCAAGGATCATACGTATTCCTTCCAAATAAAAGGTTTTCGGTTGGTCATGAAGCCATTTTTGCACCACATTTCACACGTCCGCATCTGAGGCAAATATGCAACCACACAAAGCATCCTTGAGTGGCCCAAACAAGTGAAAGTCACATGGAGCAAGATGTGGGCTGTAGGGGGGGGGGGGGGGTGTTGTTCCAATGCCTGAAATTTCATCTTGTTGATGGTTTCGATAGTGTGGCGCATGTGTGGCTGTTCATTGTCATGCAGTAACACCTTCTTCGACAGCAAACCTCAGCATTTGGTGTGAATTGTTGGCCTCAGCTTCTTTTCCAACAATTCACTATATCCTGCACTACTGATAGTTGTTTCCTTTTCCACGAACTCTGCAAGTATGGGCCTCTGTGAGTTCCAAAACACAGTTAACATTACCTTTCCTGTGGATGGCCCCATCTTGAATGTTTCCCTCATTGTTGTTTCGGGATGTTTCCACTGCATACTCTGGAGCTTTGACTCGGGCTCGTAGTGATGCACCCATGCTTCATCTCCGGTGACAATTCTGCTTAAAAATGCATCACCTTCGTTGTTGAAGTGACTGAGTAAGCGTTGACAGACCCTAACATGGCTGAGCTTATGGTCGTCAGTAAGCTTTCTTTGTACCCACCGTGCACAGACCTTATGGAAACCGAGCTCATCGTGGATGATGTGATGGGTGGAGCCATGGCTGATATTCAAAGCAGATGCTACCTCATCGACAGTGATTCGCCTGTTCGCCAGAACCGTTTCTCAAGCTCACTGAATGTTGTCATCTGTAGTGGAGGTTGATGGCCATCTTGCTCCCTCTTTATGTGTTAAACTTGTTCGACCACTTTCAAACTTCTCGATCCATAAAAACAATCTTACTTGATAATGCACTTCTCCCATATTGTGATGAATGTCTGCTCCTTTGACACCCTCCGACCAAAGGAATCTGATCACCACCCATTGTTCCTCTTTGGTGCACACTTGTAATGGAGCTGCCGTGTTATGACTGCAACAGAAGGAAGAACAATAGCGGAAATAAGATCAAACTGTCACAGCATTACCATAACAGTATAACAATGACATGTGCAAGGACAGAAGACAAGGTGCGCAATGTAACAAACATTATGGCAAAAGTGTAGATAATTTTTGACTTGCCCTCTTACAGCAATGTATGGTGCATGGCTGAGGGTACCTAGTACCACTATGAGTTTTCCTTTTCTATTCCACTGGCAAATGGAGAAAAGGAAAAATATGCCTTTGTGAAAGTCCTGATATCTCTGAATTTCTTTCCTGGTCTTTGCAGGTAATATATGTTGACTGCAGTAGAATCGCTGGCTCACAAAACTTTTTCAATAGTCTTTCATGAAAAAAACATAGTCTTCCCTCCAGTGTTTCTCATTTGAGTTTATGGAAAATCTTCATAATACCTGCGTGTTGATCGAACCTACCAGTAACTAATTTAGCAGCATGGTTGTGAATTGTTTCACTGTCTTCCTTTGATTCAGCCTGGTTGGGATCCCAGACCCTAGAGCATTACTCAAAAAAGGGTTGCAGTTCTGTTGTAAATGTTCTCTTTTTTTATAGATGAGTTGCACTCCTCTAAAATTTTTGCAATAAACCAAAGTGGACTATTTGCCTTTCCTATTAGTGTCTTTTCGTGCTCATTGCTTTTGATATTTCTGTGCTATGTTGTGCCTGGATATTTAATTGATGTGACTGTTTTAAGCTGCTCATCACTAATGCTATATTCGAACATTATGAGATTGTGTTTCCAACTCACCTGCATTATAATTTTCTACATTTGGAGCTATCTGCCATTCATCACAGTAACTAGAAATTTTGTGCAAGTCGTCTTGCATCTTCTTATAGTAACTCAACAACACACTCCCATACACTCCAGCATCATCAGCAAACAGCCACAGATTGTTGCCCATCCTGTCCGTCAGATTTTTATGTTTATCACACTTCTGTGGGGCGTTCCTGATGATAACCTTGTCACTGATGAACACTCGCCAACAGGATAATGTTCTGGGTTCTATTACTTCTGAAGTCTTCAAACCACTCGCATATCTGGGAACCTATTCCATATGCAGGAACCTTCATGAATAGTCTGTAATCGGGTGCCATGTTGAACCGGTTTTGAAAATCAAGGTATATGGAATCTGTCTGTTGCCCTTCATCCATGACTCATCATGTGACAAAAGGACAAATTGAGTCTCATACAGGCAATGCTTTTTAAATCCATGCTGATCTGTGGACAAATGCTTTCCTATCTGTAGTTTTGCAGGCCCATTCTCTTACCCTTCTTATGTAAAGGAATCACCTGCAGTTTCTCCAGTTGCTTGGGACTTTGTTCTAGATGAGAGATTTGGAATAAATTTAAGCTAAATAAGGAGCCAATGCCAAAGTGTACTCTCTGTAAAACCGAATGGGGACTCCATCTGGACCTGTGAACATACTTGTCGTCAACTCTTTCAGTTGCTTCTCTATGCCAGGGATGTGTGTTACTATGTCCTTCTTATGAGAGTTTGGGTGGTAGTCATCCTCTTGCTTAGATGATTCCATAAATGCACAATTTAAAAGTTCAGATTTCCTTTTGCTGTCTTCTATTGCCATACCAGATAGGTCAGTGTGTAACTAGACAGAAGTCTTCAACCCATGCAGCAATTTTATGTATAGGACCAGAATTTTCTCAGGTTTTTGCCAAGATCTTTTGCTAAGGTATGATGCTGGAAGTTTTTGTATGTCATTTGCGCATGCTCTTTTGAACGTGGATTGTGACAGCCTCTGCTTCCCCAGCATTTTCCAGATTTTGTTGTTAAGTCATGGTGAATCTTTTCCATCCTTAATCCATTTACTTGGCACATACTTCTCCAGAGCATGATTTACAATCAGTTTAAACTTTTCCCACAATTTTGCTATGTCCATCATACTGGAACTGAATGATGGCCAGTCATTATCTAGGTGGGACACTAACAACAGCATAAATGCTCATTCTTGCAGGTTGTTCTCCTAGCCTTCTTGACGGACTTATTAACTTCAGTAGCAGTTGTCACTGTGAGTTTTTGTACTTCAGTATGTGTATCATGTTTGTGTCGTATAGTTTCATTTTGAGCCATTTTTATGCTGTTACAGCCTTTAGTCCAAAGCCTAGTTTGATGCAGATCTTCACTAGACTTACGGTTCCCAAAAGTGAAAGCTTGTCCCCCCCCCCCCCCCCCCCCACCACACACACACACACACACACACACACACACACACACACACACACACACACACAACTATTCCTTCCATTACCAGTGTACAGGCGCACACGGTGCTGCTCAGGTTGACGAAATTTTTTTCAATGAAAGTGTTGGTTAAAAGTTAATAAATTCACCGTATTCTGTGCACAGGATACATACATGTACCTAGATTAGCCTGTGAGACCATTAGCCAGTCATGCAGTCGTAACATGATGAAAATTTTGGTGTTGGAACAGAGTCTGAGAAAAAGATGTGTAGGAGAGGATTCATGACATTGCTAGTTTGAAGCTGGTGCCACAGAGCACATCCAGTATGGAACGAATGCTCCAAATGACAGCGAGCAATTAACTTGTTCACTGCCCTCAGCAGGTGCATAGTGGGAATCTTGTTGGCAAATCACATTTCACAGGAACGACCAAAATTTGCTGAGCAATGCTCCTACTCAGCACATAGATAACAATACATACGTGAATATCACAGGAAATGGTTAGAATGAAAAATTAAAAATAAACTTAAAAAAAATTATATATCAACCAGACTGGTTAGGTGAGATGAATATTGCTCCCTCTTCTGTAAGGCCCAAACATAGTGGAGAGAGGGAGAAGGGGTGTTGAAGCACTAGGGAGCTTAAGGCTACAAATATCAAAGGCCCGATCAGCTAATATGTTACTGGCCAGACATTGGCTGTATGCAGTTGTTGAGGGTAGAAGTGAGAGGTGAAGGTAGTAGCCCTTATCCTTCTTAGAAATTTAGTAACTTTCTATTAAAGTCATCAGATAGGAATGATCTTCATTATATAAAAATTATGTTTGGGACAGCAAATATCAATTAAGCTACGTAGATCCCACAGGCACTTTGTGAAATTCCACAACAGTGGTTTAAATCTTGTTAGTGGTCATTAAAACTTGATTCACTAAATACAGCAAACTGAACCCATTAATTGCTTTGTGTAAGGACCAGAATTTGTAGCATCTATTTTTCATGAAAAACTGTATATTTTTTCGCAAATTAGCATCTATTTTTGGCCAAATTAGTGTCTATTTTTCTGGTGGTGATGCGATGGATAAAATAATCTGATTACGCACTGTTGCATCCTATTCTTGGCAAATGTTTCATTTAATACTACCGTGTCATCAGTGTGCTGGAGGAATGAAAGAAAACTGGTACTATACAACAGAATTTTTGAAATATGTATTTTTATTGCTCAAAAGAATGCAAATTTCAGCAATAGTTTCATTGTTGGTACAGTTGCACCAAATTCTGTTACTCAAAAGGAAGGAGAGTACAATTTCTGCAGTACTTTCTTCAAGGTAACACCACCTGTCGGTTACAACCATATAATATTGATACAGAATTCTCTCACTATCAGCATTGTTTGTAAATCCAAGCAATGTTTGGCAAATGTTTCATATTCACTTTGGCAAATGTTTCATATTCACTTTGCTTGGCCCTAAATAACCTTGATTACATCAACTTTGTTATGCTCCTTCAGCTCCTTCTCAGTACGTTTTTTCAAATACGCATACCCACTAAACATGTTGTGCGTTGCTGTAGCTGGGCAACTGAGAAGTGTCTCGGTTTGAGGATCCTTAGAACTATTCAGAAGGACATTTCTAGGCTAAAATGCCTGTGCCGAAGCCTCAAATTTCTTAAGATTGGGGGCAGCAGTTGTAGCTCATCATATGTCACAAAATTATAATGGCAGCCTAGGAGAGGGAGAAGGGAGAGACGATTCCTCATAGCGGTGAGCTGTGGCTCCACAGGAGGCGGGAGGAGAGGGGTAAAGTGGATAAAGTGGTGTACCGGTTGCACAGGATACAGTGGTTGATCTGCAGTGACCAGTTTTCGTCCAAAGAAGTGGGCAAGTTCATTCGTTTTTTCAGAAGGGGAGGTCACTAGAGCTGGGCAAGTTCATTCATTTATTTTATTTTTTTTTTTTCAGAAGGGCAGGTCGCCAAGCGTTTGCTACCTTTCAGCCAGTCATCGATGCAGAATCGGCTCGCACACCCTGCAGTCTTTCTCAAACGATTTTACGGAAGCTATTGGGGAGAAAAAAATTCATTTTTGCTTTACTTGTAGCTTTATACGTCAGGCTCATTACAATGTGCCTGTCATTTTGTTAATGGCACTAGTTATTGTGACATGTACGTGGAAGTAAAACACTGCACAAAATTCAAAAACGTTGATAAGTAAAAATAGGGCTTGCTATGATTTTGTGTCTGGTACATATTGCATAATATGTTGCTACGTATCAAATTTAGCTTACATATTGAATTTTTCTTTAGACTTGCTTGGAGGTCTCCAACAGTCACCAGTCTCGAGAAAATTGACCTGACATTTCACACGCATTTGCGGTACCATGCCAGTGAAAAATCCATGGTGAAATATGCAGAAGATTCCTCATATTTTATAAATGCTTCGACATATCGAAATGAGAGTTTGGTAAATGATAGTACACAAAGAGGAGAGGATTTTGCCATAGGGTTATTGTGCAAAACTTCGTTGTCTATTGTGTTATTGCAGTAACTACAGACTTATTTGATGAAAGATTGTAATTGTTCAGAGCCATCAATAACTGGTGAAACAAGAAATTCTGTGGGTTTGGAACAACCTAAGTGAAATCATTACCTGTTTATTTTGTACTGAGGATGTGCTTTTTCCTAAGGTGCTGACCTTACCTTTCCTCAGTTTTTCACTTAATAATCATAATAAACCACGGTTTCAGAATTTTGTCACAATTGTGTCTGCATAACATGTTAGTGAGGTGAGACTGTCTAAGCGCCACTGAGTTTTGACAAAATAAGAAAATTTTAACATGGCCACAAGAGAAATGCGTAGGTTTTACTCAAAATTCCCCACTCGTGACTCATCTCTGAAAGTTCTAAATAGTTAACAAACCAAGCAAAAATAAATCTCTATTTTCGGTGGAATTTTTTGTAGATATTAACCAAAAAAGAGGTGGCAATCTCTTTGAATGGTCACCATGCAAGTGTGGATGTAGAGGGGCCATGCTTAATATTTACCAAAAATGTGAGTGTAGGCTTCAGTTTAGAATGATACTTCCCTTCAGCACCTGGCGTTTCCCCTACAGTGCTCTGAGTGATCCCCCACCACTGTCGTTCTCCCAACGGATCCCCAGTGGAATGCTTATCTAGTGGCCAAGGCATTTAACATGCACTATACTCCTGTGGAGTGTATGAGGAAGGGGGGAAATGCTACGTCACAGAAGGAGCACGCAATACAATAATGATGTTGAAGAACTGCATGGTGTTTCCTGTTTGTTAAGAAAAAGAAACATCAATTTTGGTCATGAACCCCTAATATTAATTTCGCATATAAATCAAAAACTCTTCATCTTCACTGCATCAGTTTAAGTTTTACTCAGGGACTCAATAATTTTCTGGGTGAAGTTGCAACAAATACGATATTCGAAAGATGTTGGCCATCATCTTTGGAACTTGTCATCAGCATTGAAAACACAGTAGATGCACAACAAATGAGAAGGTTTTGATTGAATAAGTACAGGAACTTAAAAATATTACAACTTGGATTATACTATTTAGCTAGTGAGGGAGTACAGAATCGTCAATTCAGAAGTCACAGAGAATGTAGAAATCAAAATTAAGCTCAATATTTTCAATCTTTATCAGTATCACTTTGAAGACAGAGTGAAAATAGATGTTTCATAACAGGAGAAAGACTGACTTTAACATCAGAGCAATGCGACATTAATTAATGCAGATCACTGAGAATTTCAGTTACAGTTAGCTATGTGGAATGTTGAGAATGTTCTCAAACTGAATAGATTCTGTGGAAAGATGGGTTTTCTATTCAGTACTTAGTAGAAAAATGAAACACTCAACAATTGTGAGGGATAATTCTGTAGAAAAGCTACTCTGGAAGGCATAACTACATATTAAAACAAGTCCTCATCCTTTGAAACTTCCTGCAGATCAGATTTCAGACACACTTAGATTGGAGGACACACTTGATATATCCTTCTCACTTTCAAAGTATGCATAATACATAAAAGATGAACAATCAGAAAAGCGTTCTTGATGACACGAAATACACAAACTAAAATTCTAATACCATAGGGACTTAACAAAATAACTGTACAATAGTTGGTAGATACTACCAGTTAAAAGATTGGTGGAGTGACCTTGTGTCTGTGGGTGTCCAAACAAATTACTGATGCATGCCATTAGCCGCCAGTGTAGCGAAAGAGACTCTTCATGTCAGAATCAATAAACACTTTATTGTGTTGTGCAGGGCGTTAGTTAAGGATGAATACCAGTAGAACCAACCTGACAGCTAGAATGTTCAATAGTCAAAAAGTAACTCTGTAAGTAATTAACAACAGAATGAGAAACTATTCTAAGAGTAAGCACGCAAGTGTTATAGAATACAGTGCCTATGGAGGCTGGTGCAGAAGCACCAGTGTTGCAAAATTACGTGCTAAAACAACGCAACATGCACTGCCTGTTGTGTCACTTCTGTCTGCTTATCAGGCTCAACCAGAAAAACAGAGCAGTGTCTAAAAACCTTGTAGCCAAATGGACCCATCAACTTGAGTATGTTGTGTCTCTCAACGGCTTCTTTTCATTGACCGTTAGAAGAGTCGGCGGTGATGAAGCAGTTGAAACTGGGTCGGGATTGTGCTGTGTTGTCCTTGTCAGCCATTTTTCTGGACAGAGGTATGTCCGTTTCACACTGCCCAGTGAGAAAGGAGTGGTTTTGCATTAACGATAAAGTCAAGCATACAATCTTCTCGTAGTACCACTCTATGCGGTAAGGTGGTTGTAAGTGGGGTTTCACACCTTCAGAGCATAGAATTGTGTGTGTGCACTTGTGAAGGTCTCAGTGTACATACATAGGTGTTTGCCTTACATACGTAGGTGTTTGCCTGGAAAGGATGCGATAGATGTGTTCTCTCAGCTGACAAATACGAGGGTCGTCCACAAAGTAAGTTCTGTTTCTATTTCTATCCGTGGCAGCACCACGATCGCAGTTCGAGCATGCGTGGCAGTTACTCTGACTCAAGGAGAAGACATGTACACCATTTTGAGATTGCTGCTGCTTACAGGTGCTTTGTAGTCCTTCTTTATAATGTCAGCTGTAATTGAAAATGCCACTGCATGTGAAATCAGATCTGTGATTCGTTTTCTAAATGCAAAGAAAGTGAAACAAAAGGAAATTCATCTGCGATGTTTATGGACAAAATGCTATGAGTGATTCAATGGTTAGAAGATGGGTCGGACTGTTCAATGAAGGACGTGATAGAGTACACAATGAAGAACGAAGTGGATGCCCATCTGTCGTTACTGATGAACTGATTCACACAATTCAAGAGAAGATTAAGCAAAACTGTAAGTTTACACATAGTGCCCTTGCTATGGAAGTTCCGCAAATCTCACGATCACTAATTCATGAAGTTGTTACTGAAAAACTGAAATTTCGAAAACTTGGCTCACATTGGGTACCTCAAATTTTTACTAAACAACACAGAAAACAACGGATGGGCTGTGCACTTCAGTTTTTGACAAACTACAATAAAGAAGGCGATTGTTTTCTTTCTCGGGTAGTCATGAGGGATGAAACTTGGGTTTCGTATGACATCCGTGAAACAAAACGCCAATCAATGGAATGGAGGCACACTTCATCCCCAATGAAGGGTAAGCCTAAGCAAATGTTTATACCTCGAAAAGTCGTGCACTGTTTTTTGGGACAGAAAAGACATTTTGATGATTGATTTCATACCACGAGGCCAAACAATCAATGCACATGGTTACTGCGAGACCGTTACGAAATTGTCAACTCTTACCGGAATTTCACTGGGACACATTTGATCATCCTCCATACAGCCCGGACCTCACTCCTAGTGACTTTCCTCTCATCTTACACCTAAAATCTGTCCTTGGTGGTCAACACTTCAACAATGATGATGAGCTGAAAGAACATGCTACTACATGGTTGAATACACAGGCGGCAACCTTCTATGAAGAAGGCATACAAAAATACTATGACAAGTGCCTACAAAATTTTGGAAGCTATGTAGAAAAGTAGTTTAACAGTTACAGATTTTTGTACAATAAATATTTTTTCTGTATCTGTACATGTTTATATAACCAAACGAAACTTACTCTGTGGACATACCTTGCAAAATCACCATTTCTCAAGTTGGATAGTTTCAAGGACCGTGGATCACATTTCAACATACAGAAGTTCGGCAGCTGAAGCATCCAAATCCGGATTGTAAGTGTTTCCCAGACCTAGCAAAGCCATTGGTAAGGCTGTGGTTCAACTTGTCACGGCATATCAGGGCTGCTTTCAGCAATCATTGCCAGAATTCTATCATCCCATTGCTGGCAGGATGATAGCTCATTATTCTGTGATGCACAGTGCCACAGAATTTAGTCAGCTGTGTGAACAGGTCATAATCAAACTGGCTTCTGCAATGCATCATGAACTGTGAAGGGTAGCCAAAATGTAACACCCATGTAGAAACAAAGGCGGAAGCCAAGATCTCTGCTGAGATTTTCTCCACTGGTGTGGCTTTTGTCTACTGGTGTGGCCTCTGGCCAGCAGGTGAAACATTTTGTCATTCTTAATAAATAACATTGGCCGTTGGGTGAAGGTAAGGGGTTGACCACATCAATATGAATGTGTGCAAACTGAGTGGTTGTTACATCGGGAAAGTTGCCTGCTAGCTTGTCGCATGTCTGTAGACTTTGTTACATTGGCATTTAATGCTGTCTGGGCCAAGTCTCGGCAGTCTTTCTTGACTCCTGGCTACACAGAATGATTGGAGACTAATTGTGTTGTCGCACAAACTCCCGGATGGCACAGATTATGTATATTATCAAAAGGAAAGGACAGGGTTTGCAATTATTGCGATTAGACACATCGCAGTACAACTTTGCATTGGTGTCTGGAATCTCTACTGCCTGAATTTTGAGCTGTGATTAAGAGTCTTCAAGCAGGTCATACAGCTACCTGTCTGATTGTTGTGTCACCACAAGTTCTGTGAAATCCATCAAACAAGTGATGCTGCTAACATAGGAGAGGCAGTTAGCCACTATATTGTCTATTCCAGTATGTGCTTTCTGTATGCACTGAACTGAGAAATGAAGACTAACTGCTTGTGTTGCCAAGGTGAACAATTCGTTATTTTGTCAGAAGGCAAATGCAAGTGATTTTTGGTAGATAAAGATGATGAATTCTCGGGCCTCCAGTTGAGATTGGGAATGTTTAAAGGCTTTGTACATTGCTGAAAGCTCTCTATTGTAGACACTCCATTTCTTTTGAGTTGGACACAGCTTGTGCAAGAAGAATGCCAACAGCTGCCATGAAAATCATGAAATTGTAGCAGTGCTGCATCGATTGCCATCTGACTCGCATCAACTACCAACGCTAATGGTGCGCTCGGTTCTTGTTGTACGAATAATGTCCATCCGCTACACTGTGCTTGGCTTCTTCGAGAGCTGAGATCATTTCATCCATCCATGAAACTGGTGAGTTTCCCTTCTTCAGGCCAGCGAGTGCTGCTGTTAACACTTTGAGTCCAGAACCCTTTGGAGCATGCATATAACAGAATCCCAGGCATTTTCGGTATCTCTTTAATTAATTACCATTTCGTTCTTGGAACCTTATTTAAAGATATGGAACCATTTTTTTTTCTTTTTAGAGGGAATTGTTCCTATGTGATCTATTGTAAAATAAAGCTCATTTAAATACAAATTTAGGACACAATTTTTTTTTACATTTCAGTATATATTTAGTGGAAAAAATTCTGCACAGATTCTTCTCTATCTGTACATTTAACGATAATTTGCCCTTGTATGGTACAATTTGAAACACTCTGGCATGCACAGCGGAATTTTACAGTAAGGGCACCACCATACTGTTTCTTTTCTTGAAGACTTTCCATTGGACAAATTTGTTTTTTTCTGCACAAACTTTGCACTCTTGTGGGATGTGCCTTCCTTTCAGTGGAAGGAATCCTGTCTGCAAAATGCCTTCCTAGAAGTCTGTTGCTACATGCATTTTGGGGAGTAGCAGTATGTTGATGTACAGCACCTTTCTTTGAAAATTCTTCACCTAATTGCACAAGAAAATTTGCCAAATGGCAACCTTTGTTCTGAGTGTTTCTTGTTTTACAGTAAAAGATGAAAGCATTCACTGCTGCCATTATAAAAAGATAGAAAAACAATTTCTTCACCATTTCGTTTGCCTTCTCTTGAAAGGGTAGTAAGATATAAGTTGGTCATTTCTGTCTACACCTGTCTTGTTGAGGTTGTAGTCTAGAATGGCATCAGGTTTCGTTTTCTTTGTCAGCCCCATCTTGCTACGCACTTCTACTTCTGTTTTGGTCATGTTGTGAAGACTTGACAAACACAGAACATCTCTTGTGTCCCTCCACTTCAGGCACAACAAATGTTCCTTCCTCATAAATATACAGCCACCTTTTTTCAGTTTTTTGCTGATTACACCTTGCTTAGGAAGTCCTCTATGATTAGGCATGCACGTCCCCATAGCCTTCGTCTTATTCTCCCACAGGAAATCAAAAACAGTAGGTGAAGTGTAATATCTGTCAATATAAACAGTATGTCGCTTTTTGAGGTAGCCAGGCAGAAGTCTCTGAAAAAGGGCAGTGACTGAATTGTCTTCCTGCCCTTTACCTGTGTAAACTTCAGTGCGTAAAACATATCATGTCTTTGCATCACACAAGGTAAACAGTTTGATACCATACTTGTCAGGTTTGTTTTTTATATAGACACGAAAAATAACTCTTCCCCTGAACCCACAGACACCTTCATCCGTAGTGAAGTTTTCCTCAGGTGAAAACGATGCTGGCAACTGTGTGAGTAAATGAATCAGGAATGGTCTGATTTTGTGCATGGGATCATGGCCAGGTTCGTTTCTTGGAATGTATGAGGCATTGTCGTTTACATGTAGACAAGAGAGAATAGGAAAAAATCTATTTCTAACTAGAACTGAACCTGGAAAAGGTGTGGACCAGTAATCATGCAGCCTATTTTTATTCACCAGGCACATGTGGATTATGACAGCAAAGAAAAATTACATTTCATGAAGCTGTACCCCAGTCCATGAGCTCCACATGCTATTGAGTTTCATTTTGCCTGATCTTCTCATTTTATCTGCAATAGATTTCACATAACTGTTAGTTTCTGACTTGATGTGTTTTACCATTGATTCAGGGATAAAAATTGAAAACAATATCAAAAGGACTGCTGCTGTCATCCACTTCTGCCACACATCCCTTTCCTCTTTGAATTCAGGTAATGAAGGTCGCACGTCTAATGTAGTCCACCCTAATTCCGCACCTTAAGATTTTGGAACACTAGAACGCCTCCTCTTGCGTGGTGATTCTGTAGATGGCACTACATTTGAAATACTGCCTTCAGCATTAGGCAGTACATTATATACCGACGGAGGTGGAATTTCATCTGAAAAACAATGGGCATGTAACCTAAATAGCAGACTTATTACACAGAAATACTGCCTTCAGCATTAGGCAGTACATTATATACCGACGGAGGTGGAATTTCATCTGAAAAACAATGGGCATGTAACCTAAATAGCAGACTTATTACACAGAACAATGTATAACAATGGAAAGGAAAATAATGTTGCTTTTGTACCTGAGTCTGCTTCAGAAGCAAAATCACTGTATTCACTTTCAGGAACATCCCCTTCGGAACTGGAATCTTCAAATGTCTCATTCCAAAGCTTCTCAATCTCAGTTTTAGTCAAAAACTTCGACATATTTATTGCAAAACGCACTGCAAGTGCAACAAGAAATACATGAAAACTATGGCGTCACACGACAGTACAGTGGTTTTGAACAACTGAGGATTGCCCTTGACAATGCCAAAATAGTTTCAGAAGTATCCATACGATGGCAGCACCATGCAATGGGCAGATCACAGCCTGCCAAGCCTGGATATTAGACATGAGCGCAATGAAAACAAAGCAAATGGAGGAAGACGAGCGGAACTCGGGTGTGGGATGCTCACAGTGTGCCTGTCACACGAGCTGCACTCGGGCTTGGGACTCAGTGTTAATGGCACATGCAACTCAGCCTCATGAGGTAAATGTCAGTGATAGAAATTGAGGATGCTGAGGAAATGATGCAGTTCCTGGTAGGTCTTCGACAGGGACATCTGCAGGATGGCTTCAACTTTCTTCGATAAGGGTAGCTACCCAGCGTCTTGATCCTGTGGCTCAAAAAATCAACTGGTGCATGACCAAAGACAGACTTGGTCATATTTAGAATGACACCCACCACATTTTTACAGTTTTCTGTAGAGTTGAGTAAGATGCTGCTGGTGTTGCTCTGGAGAAGCAGAAAAAATGAGAATGGCATAGAGATAATGGAAGTAAAATGTCAGCCCTCATAGGACAGAGTCGATGAAACTTGGTCAATGTTTGCACTGCATTTCGGAGGCCAAACATCATGAACTGACTCTCAAAAAGGCCAAAAGGAATGACACCAGCTGTCACCAGGTGTCTTTTGTGTATCTGCTGCCACCATCGGAATCTGCATATATTACTTTGGAACGTCTAAAACACTGAATAAATTCACGCTACTAAGCACATAATTATATTCCTGAACTAATGCTATGGGGTAATGATCAGAGACAGTTCTTGTGTTTAGGACCCGATAATCACCACAAGGGCACCATGCCCTGTTCTTTTTTGGCACCAAGTGTAGTAGGGATTATCAGGAGCTATTCAGCAGTCATATCATGCCTTCACAAGTCATAGTGTCAAATTCTGCTTTCACTAAGGCAAGTCGATATGGTGCCAAGTGCCGAGGTTGGCAGAAGACTAATGGGACTTCTGCAGTCTGTATGTGATGCAGTGTCATGGGGTATGTCCTTCATTGCTCCCAGAGGTCTGTGGTGGGAGTATCTTCAATACGTCACTGTACTTGCCGCTGTCTTGTAAGAGTTTAGCCATATGCTCTGCCACATCTCAACAAAAACCTGCGGCTGGAAACCATTTGACACTGTTGAGTAGCCACGTATTTGTTATGTTGGGAAGCAGTTGAAAATGTGCAAAAAAAAAAAACCGTACATCTGCAACTGTGAAATCCCGCGTAAAGTTGCATTGTAGTCTGAGGTCCAGGCTGTTTCGTAGCATTCCATAAGTCAGTATAGTTGAATTGTTAGCAGCAGTCCAATGGAAGGGGGTGCACAGCCACTTGCTGTGCAACTTTGTGTGCAGGAAAACACATAAGTTGATCCAGTATCTACAAGATATTTCTGCCCAGAGTTATGATCACTGATGAATAGGTGTTGAGGCAATTTCTGGCAATTGGTCGATGTGCCTACATCGGGTTACTTCTGGCATTTGCATGTGTGCAGGGCATTCTACACTTGCTTGTCTGGTCCTCAAATCTTCCGAGAGACCAGCAAACTGTGGGCTTCTCAGTATCTGGCGTTGAGCAAGTGGTAGACAAGTGGCTTATCAGTCACTCGTGATAATGGCCCCTATCTCTGCTGCGTTCATGACAGACCAATTATTCTTCCATCTTCTTGGTCAGTAAATCCATTTTGGTGGACAGCATGTCATAATTGGCCTTTGGTACCATGTGCGATGACAAGCTATATTGCATGCTGCCGCCACTGTACTTATTGGCACAGGCGTTATAGCATCAAATATTTTGTCACCTAACTCTGCTACAGCATCTAAGAGCATGCCAGTTTGTGACGCAATAATGTATTTCACTTCGTGTGGCAAGCGATTAATTCACATTGTGTGCAAAAGACTGTCAGAAGCAGTTCTCGTATCCACCTTATTCTGCAGGTGTTAAAATATTGTGAGGGTCTTCTGTTGCCAATATCTTCTTGCATTAAGACTTGTCTGATGTGCTCTTTCTCTGAAGTGAAACCTGTCTTATCAGTTCCGTTTTTAACTTCTCATATGCGTCGGCTGTAGGTGGAGTGGTGATTACATCTTCAATCTCTGGTGCATATTTCTGATCCAGCTGGCACACTACGATAGTGAATTTGGTTGTGTTCACCAAAGAGTCAGTGCCCACAACGGCATCAGGTAGCATGCAACGTCACCATGGGCAGTGGGCATAATGTTTTGGCTGATCAGTGTTTATGTGCCAAAGAGGTCTAGTTCGTAGTGATACCATTCTCCTCTTATATAATTGCTTTACTTTTTGGACACACCTAGCAGTAGTGAATAGAACAATGCACATAAGTAACAGTTTATTGTGTTGTAAATAAAATGTGGCTGATGTTTATTTTGGTAGCTCTTTTCAGAATGTCTTAGATCGAGTTACAGAGGAGGGTATTAATTGATATAGTATTTGTTCTTATCCACAGCATCCTTTCCTGAAAATTGCCCGGCCGCTAGCAAGTCTGACACCTCTCATAATGGCTGCAAAAGATGCAGCCAGGAATCATTAGAGCTGTAGACCAGGAACACAGCCGTATGATGGAACTTGACTTTTGACATGCAGCGACCACAGAGCTTTAAGTAGAAGCAGTCGATTGTGTGTTGTGCCACTGGGAACAATTCTTGCAATTCTGTGTACCTGGCTTTTTGTGCTGGGTGACAAGGAAGTTTTTCACTTAGTGTAAAGTTTTGTTGTGAATATTTTTTGGAGAACCCAGTGATGTGAGGTATATAGTCCACAGAGAAAAATGAATGTGACCCTTGATGCAAAAGCTGGTCATGGGTCTGTGCAGCTAAATGCAGTTATTTTACATATTTAAATAGCTTTGCATCTAGGCCACATTTTTATGCTGTGATGCTGTTGAGAGAGAATGGACAGTGCTGTAGATGTGTGAGTAACTAAAATGTGGAGCACAGATCACGGGTGTCAGATGTGTTCTTATTTTTCTTCCAACCAAAGAGGTGCATTTAGATTTATTAATGGTCATATGCAAGGTGTTTTCTGAAACAGTAAGGCTTCTGACCCAGTTAACATCTTGTTCATGCTGGGTAAATCTTTGATTGGAATGTTTCGGAGGTGCACTACTTTCTGTAATCAATATTCTAATGTGTAAAATGAGAGAGCTGCTATTTTAAGATTACCATTAACATGCCGGTAACCATATTTGAGATGTAGATGTGTTAAGTTTCGTATTCACTGCCTTTTTTTCTTTACTTTTAAAGATAAGTTCTTATTTCCTTGACTATTTTAGATTGTAACTTTGCAGTAATACTAAAAACCAGTATTATATTATCTGTGTAGGAAAGGCATCCCTGAAAGCTAGTAGTGTTACATAATTCTATGATAACGATATAGGAAGTTCATTTTATTATGGTTTTAAATGTTTCTGGACAGTCATATCTCCATCAATTTGTATACAGATTTTGGTAAAAATAACGGAAAATAGTCATTCCGTGCTTCTTGGTGAACAGCTTAGGGATGCAACACAATGACTGAAAATGTGCCCTAGTCATTATCATCAGCTGAATTCTGATGCTAGTACAGAATTTTATAATTTTGACAATGTGAGTAAAAGATAATTGCCATTGCATTCAAAAATATGTGAACAATTTGGGACTATTTTTTGCAAACTGCAATAAATGCAAAATATTTTTATATTTTGTCCTCTTGTGATTATAATTTTTAAGCTGTTTAGACAGAATGATAATATAATGTGAAATGTTTTGCTCCAGAAAAAGATCATGTAATAAACATGATAGGAACAGCTAAGAATGTGATATTGACATTTGTGATTTCCTTACAGTGTCTCTGTCAGCAGTTTGATTGTGCAGTGTGTGTTGTCTCTGGATACATTGGATGACCAAGAGTGCACACTGTTCCTGCTGACTTGCTACTCTGTTTGATGTGTTAGAGAATATTCACAACAAAAAATAAACAGAATTTCATGGCCTGTAATTTAATGGTTGCTCTGTAGTTCCCGTGCCTAGCATTTGCATGCACAGTACTGCTGTTCTACTTTCAGAATATCATGTAGTGATAAAGTGACTACCTTCAACTCACTTAAGACTTTAAAGACGAGATATGCTTATTACAAATATAGAAAATATTCGGAAAGTAATTATAATCAAGAAAAGTTAATTATAAATATGTTGTGCTGCTGCTGCTGCTGCTCTCGCTCTCTCTCTCTCTCTCTCTCTCTCTCTCTCTCTCTTTAATCACTTGAAAGGCAGAAATTTAAAAACAGGAGTTTATCACCCAGAGTTCATATACAGTAGGAACAGTACTTCCATAACCAAATTCTGAATGTAATTACTGTGGTGTTAGACACTTGTATTAGTGAACTTGTTTTCCCTTACTACCCTCTACAAAGATGATTGCTGTCATGTCTCTTGCCTTATGATGATGTGTTCTGCAGTTTCTCATTTGAGCTGAAGTTACAAACACTTTTCATCCAGAAAAAGGTAGAAGTCACTCAGTGGCCTGTTTGAATGTAGAAATTGCACATGCCTAAATTGTTCAGGAACAGCAGTTGCTTCAGCAGCATGCAGATATGTGTTGGCTTGTGGAAGATGTCACCTAAAGATAATCTTCCTCTGTTTTGGATTTGTTGAAATTTTATTGGTGACATAAAGTATATCTTCTGATTTGTTGTTGTTCCCTTTTTTTGTCAAATTGACTTTTAGGTGACAGGTTGTTTAACAGTGTAGCCACAAGGCTGTTGGTACTGAATGTCTTGAATGTTTGTGGCATGTGTAAATAATTTCTGTACATTCACTACTGTGATTGTAATCTGGTGTTGGGAATTTGAATGAAATCCAGATGCAACCTCCCCCTCGTAGCATGGATTAACATTCACGTGACAGTCTGCTTTGTTAACAGCTTTCAAAAGTACCTTAATCACCGTGATATTATATTGAGGAGGATGTCATAGATGTAACTTCGTACTGTGAGTAAGCTCTTGTTGATACATCTTTTGAAGAAAACAGTTATGCCTGTAAACAAAAGTTGATCAAAAGACTGCCACTATTCATTCTGTATCGAAGAAATTAATTTAATTATTTAATACCCTCACCTATCTCCCAGTTGTGTTCATGATGTAGGGGTCTACCAACATCTTATATCTTTCTCAAGTTTCATTTTATTGTAAATTCATACCATGTGTACGAGTATAAAAAATGTCTTTATGGATGTGTTAACCTTCATATACAGCAATACAATATTACAGAAGAACACAGAACTTAAGCACTGTGAACTGAAGCATAGAACATATTGGATGGAGTAAGTAGGAGACGAATAACTGCTTTAGCTCTGGAATTCAGTAGCTTTTTCTCAAAGTAGTCATAAAAAGAAAACAGTTTTAACATATATTTTCAGAAAATAATTGTTTTTCTGTTTATGTATATGCTTTAATTCCATGGATGCACAATCCATAAGAACACACAACAGGAATCATGGAGTTTTACTCAGCAGTCAATAAAATTTTCAATCAAATCCTGTGGAAGGCGTGCTTCCTGGATTGGGCTTCTATAATACATTAACAAAACGATGGTAATAATCATACTGGCTGTGCGGTGGTCGCTTTTTGTGTAAGGGCTCATTTCATTCTCCTAATAATGTTGTTAACAATACAACATTGTTCAGTGCTTCCTTACATGACACAATTATATTGCATTGTTGTGAATTGGTTGTCATTTTACTTGCATTTGTGCTTATGTTTCATTGTATGAAGTGTGAAAAAAAGTCTCCAGATTAACTCAGTAGCCACTAGGTGCTTGCAGAAGGAAGAAAAAGGTCTTTTATTTTTTAACTGTTTTCTGAAAATGGAATTACATTGTTCAAATGAAAATTGGTAGCCCGTGATTTGAGTCAACGAGTGAGCATTTAGTTTTAGCACCCAAAATTTAAGATGTCAGTTGCAAATGTCAATTCTGACATTTTTTAAAAGTGACAACAGTTTATTTCTGATTAGTTTTGCCAGTGTACCAGTATTTGTGGTATGAAAATCTCAAATAATAACAGAGGAAGATAGTTCTATTTTCTTGATTTTAGTAAGTCCAACTTAAGATTGTGTTGTCTCCGTGACAAACACTATCATTAATGCTTTCTGCTTCATCTAAGCAAGAACAACAAATAAAAGTATTCATAAAAATGAATTGATTTCATGTAAATGTATAGATAAGGCAAATTCATAGCCTCTCTCATTACACCACAGATCACAAGGGGGCTGACAGATGCTGGATTTCTCCGTGGGACCTGTTTCAATGAAATACTAGTGTATGGATTATCTGGAAAAGGTGTAATTTTAATCAAAGGAGGGTGAGTAACTTGAAACGAACAAAATGAAACCTCTCCTGTTTTTATTCAAATTTTCTTCATACAGAGAGCTCTGATCATGGATGCCACAGCTAATTGCTGGGAAATATATGACTGGATTAGACATTGTATACAAGAAAATACAAAGGGAAAATGCTAGAATGAATCACACCACATCAGAAAGAAAACTGTAAGGTACATAAAATGAGACTGAAATTAACCCACGTGACCTGGTTCCCTCTTTCCCACAAGTGCTGTATCTCTTTCTTATGTGCTGAATTTTCTCAACAGAGAATCCGATCGTCCAAAATGAGAAATTGTTTAAATAGATTTAGAGTAATCCACTTGGTGCTTTTTCTTTCAATAATTGTCTTCTTTTGAAGTGATGATGTTTGTACATTCATTTTCATGACTGGTAGCACAACTTACAGCAAGAAATGGGGGGGGGGGGGAATCTGTGTTGTGTTGAGAGATCGATTCGACAGTCAGTTTTTCAGTATCATCACTATAGAGAATGTAGGTTGCAATTGATTATGTGATAGTATAAATTCTCTGGTGCTCATCTGAAATGTTATGCAGCCTTTCAATAAAAAGCAAGTGAACTGCAAATTAAGTGATTATTATAACCAAAACAGGACATATTACATCTAGTTTCCTTTACTTTCAACATGAACAATGTTGTCCTTACGGAAAGGAGGTGACATGGTGCAGCTATCAAACTCGTCCACTCTTCAATCCTTTCAGTGTACTCTGAATGCATATTTTTTCCCCAATTCCATTTGCTATCATATTCTTATTAGATCTTATACTGGCAGACAAAACAATGTCTGGTGCTGATTCCACTTTATCCTATTGAGTCTTAACACTTTCTTAGTTTAAAATTATTGTTGTTGTCCTATCCATGTCCGAAACTTCAGGTGCAATAAACAATACAGTGTTCATAGTCTTATTGAAACCTTTTCCTTGTTTAAAAGCTCTTTTTAAAACTGATATTCACCCTATTTCTATTTTTATTCCTCTCTCTTCAGTTCATGTTTGTGTTATGCACTGTTAGAAATATGAGCTGTGGTAGATACTTCACTCAGGATTCTACCGTGATACGTAATAGATATCTCAGTAATTGGATAAATTGGACCTTACGACGTTTTCTGTGATGCTTGTTCAGATTCATGGAGCATGGCCCTTTATGTTAACTGAACATTTTGACTTTTGGTTTATACATTTGTGTTTGTGCAGGTAAATTCTTCAACACAAACTTACCAACTTAATTCTCTTTGAGTCCATGAGATTTATTGTTTCTTTGTGAAGTTCTGTCAGATAGTTTCTTTGTGAAGTCCTGTCGCATAGTTTCATCATTTTAGATTAGATTATATTCAGTTTTTGTTCCATAGACCCAAAAAATGAGATGATTCTTGTGGGTGTGGAACATGTCAGAATTGTGATCTATTCATTGCCACAAGATGTCAGATTTCTTATTTTGCATCAAAACATGGTTTACAATGTTGCATTAAATATTCATAAATTTGAAACGCCGAAATGCTGCAGGAGGCACAGACATACATTTGTATTTTTGATTAATGATGTCAACCCTCTCTGCCAGTTTATCATTAACTATCCTGGTGGTATATTAAACTGTGAACCAGTCTGATGGCCTTAGCCATTTTTTCTTCTTTTACCTTACTGCCATTCACCTTATCTAAATTCTTTCATGTATTAATTGGCTATCGTCAGTAGCTAAAAACTGTTATTGAAACTGCAGTTTCCCATTTTTATTTTTTATTGCTTTTGGTATTCATTTTTCTCCATCCACTATTTGAGCATCCAGTCTTAATAACTTGAAGTGCTGAGTGTCTGATGTCAGCAAGTGCCTTTCAAAAGTGAAATAAGTCCATTGTAATTACTTTCTTGTTTAGTGTAATATTATGATAGTAGTATCTGATATACTAAAGATGCTAATATTTCTGCACAAGACCATCTTGGATGTGAAAGAAACGATGGTAATCTGTTGTTTTGTGAGAACAGTACCATTACACTCAGGTGGCTTGCAAGGAGGTTGTCCCCTTCCCCTCTCCTCCCTTATTCTCTCTCTCTCTCTCTCTCTCTCTCTCTCTCTCTCTCTCTCTCTAATTAGTTGCATGTCACAATATCATAAAATACATTCATATTCTGTTAACTATTTTTACTTTTAATACCTTCTCTGAACTGTCATAACAACCGTCCATTCCCTTTTATAGACTTGTACTTCCCTACATGTCGTGTTGAAGGAAGATTTGCATACACGTTTTCGGTATGGAGCTTTTGATGATTTATTTATCTCAAAAATCCCTGCTCCACTTTGAAAGCAAATAGTGGTTCTGTGTGTAATATAATAAATAAAGCTGGAAATTTCCTGTTGAAAGTATGTTGCCTCCTAACACTTTAGTTATGTAGTGGTGTAAGTTCAATGGTATTAGGCCTTAACATAAATTGTTATATTTGCACAGTCCTCTGAAGTTCCAGTAGACAACATAACATTATTATATGAAAATGTAATGTAATGTAATTTTATGAATATCTACATTGTCAGTAATTTTGGAGAATATTTTCAGCAATTTTATAAACTCATTTGTGTAAAATATTGCTTCTATATTGGGAGTTGTTGACCTTGCATGAAATAAATGTAAATCGAGTGTCAGATGCATATGTGAAGTAATCTATAGTTTAACACGAACAGTGACTTCCAGTATTAATAGCCAGCTCTATTGTGGTGAATTTGATACCAACAATTTAATCTTTGAAACTGGTATGTGAATTTTATTCAGTATTATTATTTACAAAGGCGTTGCTCTTCTTCCTTTCCTTCTCAACTGGTATCACTAGTGATATAAGTATTTCATTTACAGTGAGAGAATAAGTGTAATATGTTGTATGTAAAGTAAAGTAATGTAGTAGTGCTCTAATCCGTGATCTGTGCACTATGTCAGGCTGTGCTTGGAGGCATGCACATTGTTGGTTAAAAGCTTAATTCTTATGTCTTGATTGTTAAGGGTGGTGTGTTTAATGACATGGCCGGGATGCGATGAATATCTCAATTTAGAAGGTAATAAGCTGCTTCTTACACAGAAATGTACTGATGTACACTGTAAAGAATCAATATTATTATCTTAATAGTACTAAAGATAGTAACTTCATCAACATTTTGGTAACTAGATAGAATATATCTTGATATTTGCAAACAACGTGTATTTCATGATATGCACAACCTTTTTACATTGACACATTGTACCTTTAATAATAATCAATACAAGAAAATTTCCATCCTCTTTGGTAACTGGAACTATGATGCGTAATGATAATGCAGTGAAAGTGTAAGTATTCATGATTTTATCAGGATATGTAAATCTGATTGATCAGATGAAAAGTGAAGATAATAGGAACAAATATTTGGCTTTAAAGTTGCCAAAAATACAGGGAATGAGAAGTGAACTTGAAATTTGAGGTGTTTAACACCATATTGTAAGCAGTTTATATATGCGTGGTTAGGGGCCCAAGGGGTAAGATATAACGAGTGTGCAGTCTGAAGGGAGATGGATAATGTAAATTATGTTGTAAGCATGGGGTAATGAAGTGTAAGGATAGTTAACAAAAACTTGTAAGGATAGTTAACAAAGACTGGGATACGATTACCATTCTTTAAACCTCCTAGCTGACACTTCCTACATCTCGAGTACCCTTGTAAGTTCTTGGGGTGAACTCCCTTGGGCCTTGAAATGTTACAATAACAGTGGAATGTATAGAGGTAATTTGTACAAGTTAGCTGGTTGATTTGGGGGAGGGGAAACTGTGATCGATCAGTGTGGTTGTCTTAATACTGACCTTTGATGGGCAGTGCTCTTCCAGTTGAACACCCAAGTGTGTGCTGCAGGCTGACACAAACCTTCAACTTGCTGGTGGCTCACTCTCTTTCGTTCTAAACCTTCATCAGCCGGAAGAACACTAGCTGCAAAGGCAGATCAATGTATGAGCCTCAATTCAGCCTCAATCTTACGCTTGTATGAATGATTATTGCAGTATACACTCCGTCAATATGAAAATGTCATCTAACAAGCATAAGTTTAATAAACATAGTATAAGTTATTTTTTTCTCTGCTGCAGCATGTGCGTTAGAATGGACAATTGTGCAAATTGGAAGAGTGTGTAGGGATGGCTCAGAAGACACGCAATGAGGCCCAGACTGGTATATGATGTAATGTTTCAAAAAACTTATGTTTTGCCAAAGTGAAATATCCCTTTATAACAAACAATAGGCTGTGGGTGAATTATTTTCAGCAATGGATTGAACCTGATCTTCCTCAGTAGTTTGTGCAGCATTTATCTGTGTGATGAAAAATCCACTGTTCTTAAAAATTTTGGAAATTGTATTATTTGCATCATTGTGCTGTCATTAACAGTTTCATGGTTCCACTTGTCATTTGACAGAATAGTCTTTCCACTTTCTTCTTTGAAATTCTTCCATACTTTATTTTTGTCTTTCTATGTGAATGCACTATTCTGATTCGATAAAGCATTGTATTCATGTGAGCGATATTAAAATTAGACTTCAGAAATCTATATGAACATAAAGTTCAATAATTGGTTATTACCTATTGAAATGTATAGTAGAAAAATCTACTTTTATATATGATGATGTGCCATTATATTTTTTAACCTTGTGTGAAACACGGTCTTTCTTAAGGTGATTTACTTGTGTTCATTTGCTTTGTGTAACAACCTGTATGCTAAACATTTAACACTTCCTGTCAAGCAGTGGTGAAGTTAATATTGAAATATTTTTGTAAGCTATGCTGAAGGAAGTTTTGGAATCGTAGTCATGAACAACAATCTTTGGGTTAAGCCGCAAGCAATAACATAAAGTACCTGTTGGTTGAAAATTCTTGGTGATAACACTGTTTGTGTTGCGTTTTGCCAGCTAATTTTCCAAATAATAAATATAGCCTGCTTTCATTTATTTTACATAATTTTTTTGCAGTTGATGTATGAGGCTTTTGCTCAACACAAGCAGAATTTGTTAACCTCGTTATACTATTTTAGGAAAGGTTACAGCAAAAATCCAGGCAGTTGCCACTGTAGGACCATTGAAACTGATGCCCAGATTTGGAAATTTATTATAATTATTTCCTAAGGAGCAAAACACAGCTGCTGCATAACCCCAAAAACTGTACAACCACAGCCAGAAAAAAACCTCTTATTTGCTTGCTGTTGAGATTGATTTATGATTAGCAGAATATTGCATGTGTCGAATTGCTCACACTGCTTGAAGCCTTAGGGAACTTTGTTACATGATACGATGTTAGGTTGTGCGGGAAGCAAATGAACACTAACTCATCTGTTGATTTGAGGTGTACTGATTATAAAGATATTTTAGTAGTCACGAACTGTGGTAATCTCACCAAGTAGAAGGGGCTGACAGAGATACTCAAGTTCATAACTGAATGATCTTGCAGCATATTCCTTATTAAGTGTCAGTTTTTGTGGAATGTTTCCATGTTAAGTTAAGAGGTAGAGACTGCAAATATTGAAAGTAAGCAGCAAGGTAAATCTCTACCAGTCCTTAATGAAAAAGCACTGTGTTAATGGGATTACAAACATCTAAAATGACAATAAGGATTTTCTTTTTAGAATAATGCAGTTGTATTACTTGGAAATTGTTTTGAGGAGAGGTCTGAAATACAAATATTAAGAATAATTTGGTTATTTGTTTATTGTCTGGAAGTCTATAATTGCAGTATGTAACATTTGTCTCATGTAACATTGCAGTCCTGGCCAGTGTCATTACTTGGTCAGATTCAGTATAGTTTTGTGCCTCTAATAAGATAAGAAATTCCCTACTAGAAGAATTTAATGATAATAGATTAGTTTACTTAATACAGTTTACAATGAATTACAAAAAATCAGAATTTTCAGCAGAATAATCGATAAATTGTCTACTGAAAACACTTTATAAAGACAACTGTGAATCTGTACATAGACAGCAATATTTTAAATTGTTAATTGCATTCAGTGCCTGACCAAAGTTTTAAGGCCTCATTTTATAAAAATTTTATTTGAATTAAATATGTGGTATTTCATACTTATGGAATTCATAGTGCTATTTTTTATTATATCACCGTATTTCTGTTTGTTGTCAGACTTTTCTATTTATGATCAATTATTTCAAAACAAGGTTTTGTCATAGGTTCATAATCTTTTTGTGTGTACATGCTATATTTGCTTCAGATTTTGAGTATTTTGAAGTTGAGTCTGACGGTTTTGTCACATTGTAACTTACTTGACAAAAGAAGGTATGTTATTACATTTATTTAGATTATGTATACTAAGAACATATTATTCAGTTGCTCATGTGCATATTGCACATGTTTGCTATCAATTAACATGCCTCACAGGTGGTGTGGATAATGTTTTATTTATGTATGAGTGAAGAGCATGATTGATTTCACATTTGTTAGAAAATTTGATGAGTTATTATGTTCTTGTTTTTGTAAGCACATTGTGTAAGTAAAAGTGGTGAATGCTGAAAGAGCAATTGAGATATATTTTCTTTTTTTAATTGCTACTGACCTTCCACAAAAGAATGCTCACTTCTTTCTTTGAATATCACACTGGATTTAATTTTATTGTTTAATATTTTGTTGATAGTTGGAAATAAAATAAAACTTCAAAACAATTTATATTATGAAAGGTATGTATTGTTATAATGAAAGAAAAAGACACATCGCATATTTAAATAGAACAAAAATATATATCGGAGTTTTATTTTGGCACAAATATTCATCTCCTGTTTTGCTGATTCGCAATTACTACAGTTACTTCTAAGAATGTTTGAAGCAATAATACACAATAGTATCTGACTGTTTTAAAAGTCTTAATATTATTCTTTAATTTTGAAATGAATGTTGTAGACATCTGTGCCTTAAGACAGCAGGTAATTCTTGTTGTAGAGAGTTCATTAAGTAAAATTTGTGTCTAATAATGATTTTAGCCATGGAGACAAGGGCTTAGTAAGTGTATAAACTGAAATAAAGAGCTGATTTCTGCAGGTATGTGTCATGTGACTGAATGTAAGAATTTTTTGTTGTTTGTCGTGACATCTTCAGCATACATGAAATCATCATAAGCATAATACAGTCTCTTCGATTGTTGATAATTTTTGGTTTCTTTCAATATCTTAAGAAAAATATACTGGAAAATATATTTCAATTAATATTACTGAGTGGTTCTGGGTTAAGTATTTCCATTACATGCAGATTAGATTATTATTTATTGTACTGGTAAGCTTTCTTTACCTGTATAATGTAAGCACACTCTTTTGTTTAATGCTTTACATTCTCTTATTTAATTGTTAGCAATGCCCCCCCCCCCCCCCCTCCTTACTGTTTCTACTTGTTTTCCTTCTCACATCTTAAGTTCAAGGTATTTCATCATGCACCAGAGGAGAATGAAGTCCTTGCTAATTTGTGAATACATAACAAAAACAAGTCTTTTATGCTTTGGGGTTCTTTCCTTTTTCTTGCTAATAGAGAATATATGTATAACAACTTCAGCTCTTATGATGTGTGCAGATGTGAACTGAATTTGTGTGTGACGTAACACCTAGAGAATAAGCTCCAGTATGTGATACTGTATGGTTTAGTAGGTAGTGTGCATGCACCTGAAACTACAAGTTTAGGTTCAGTGCATTTCCTAGAACATGTTACAGTTGATTTCATACTGTCCATACTGCACCACATTTCACCTAATGGTTTTTTGACTTTAGTTATGTTAACTCTTTGACATTTCGTATGAAATATTACATCTTGCTGCTCATCAGCTGTACTTCTAGTTCAACATGTCACATGGTTTTCAGTGACACTCTGTTCTCATTTTCAACAGTACCGACTTCCTTTTCCATCTCTGGAGCTTTCCTGAAGGAGATTCGGAAGTCAGGGTAAAACAGTATTCTCTTTCACAACTATTGTGGGTGCATCAGAAGGCCTGAGTGGTATATGACAACTTGGGAGTTGACACCGATCCTCTTTGTGATGAAAATTGATATGAAATCTTGAAAACTCGATGAAGTAGAGCACATTAACTGCTTGCATGGAAGTGTTAACAAATCACTATTTGTTCTCTAACTAACAGTCAAGTGACAAAACAGTCGAGTGACAAAACAGTCGAGTGACAAAACAGTCGAGTGACAAAACAGTCGAGTGACAAAACAGTCGAGTGACAAAACAGTCGAGTGACAAAACAGTCGAGTGACAAAACAGTCGAGTGACAAAACAGTCGAGTGACAAAACAGTCGAGTGACAAAACAGTCGAGTGACAAAACAGTCGAGTGACAAAACAGTCGAGTGACAAAACAGTCGAGTGACAAAACAGTCGAGTGACAAAACAGTCGAGTGACAAAACAGTCGAGTGACAAAACAGTCGAGTGACAAAACAGTCGAGTGACAAAACAGTCGAGTGACAAAACAGTCGAGTGACAAAACAGTCGAGTGACAAAACAGTCGAGTGACAAAACAGTCGAGTGACAAAACAGTCGAGTGACAAAACAGTCGAGTGACAAAACAGTCGAGTGACAAAACAGTCGAGTGACAAAACAGTCGAGTGACAAAACAGTCGAGTGACAAAACAGTCGAGTGACAAAACAGTCGAGTGACAAAACAGTCGAGTGACAAAACAGTCGAGTGACAAAACAGTCGAGTGACAAAACAGTCGAGTGACAAAACAGTCGAGTGACAAAACAGTCGAGTGACAAAACAGTCGAGTGACAAAACAGTCGAGTGACAAAACAGTCGAGTGACAAAACAGTCGAGTGACAAAACAGTCGAGTGACAAAACAGTCGAGTGACAAAACAGTCGAGTGACAAAACAGTCGAGTGACAAAACAGTCGAGTGACAAAACAGTCGAGTGACAAAACAGTCGAGTGACAAAACAGTCGAGTGACAAAACAGTCGAGTGACAAAACAGTCGAGTGACAAAACAGTCGAGTGACAAAACAGTCGAGTGACAAAACAGTCGAGTGACAAAACAGTCGAGTGACAAAACAGTCGAGTGACAAAACAGTCGAGTGACAAAACAGTCGAGTGACAAAACAGTCGAGTGACAAAACAGTCGAGTGACAAAACAGTCGAGTGACAAAACAGTCGAGTGACAAAACAGTCGAGTGACAAAACAGTCGAGTGACAAAACAGTCGAGTGACAAAACAGTCGAGTGACAAAACAGTCGAGTGACAAAACAGTCGAGTGACAAAACAGTCGAGTGACAAAACAGTCGAGTGACAAAACAGTCGAGTGACAAAACAGTCGAGTGACAAAACAGTCGAGTGACAAAACAGTCGAGTGACAAAACAGTCGAGTGACAAAACAGTCGAGTGACAAAACAGTCGAGTGACAAAACAGTCGAGTGACAAAACAGTCGAGTGACAAAACAGTCGAGTGACAAAACAGTCGAGTGACAAAACAGTCGAGTGACAAAACAGTCGAGTGACAAAACAGTCGAGTGACAAAACAGTCGAGTGACAAAACAGTCGAGTGACAAAACAGTCGAGTGACAAAACAGTCGAGTGACAAAACAGTCGAGTGACAAAACAGTCGAGTGACAAAACAGTCGAGTGACAAAACAGTCGAGTGACAAAACAGTCGAGTGACAAAACAGTCGAGTGACAAAACAGTCGAGTGACAAAACAGTCGAGTGACAAAACAGTCGAGTGACAAAACAGTCGAGTGACAAAACAGTCGAGTGACAAAACAGTCGAGTGACAAAACAGTCGAGTGACAAAACAGTCGAGTGACAAAACAGTCGAGTGACAAAACAGTCGAGTGACAAAACAGTCGAGTGACAAAACAGTCGAGTGACAAAACAGTCGAGTGACAAAACAGTCGAGTGACAAAACAGTCGAGTGACAAAACAGTCGAGTGACAAAACAGTCGAGTGACAAAACAGTCGAGTGACAAAACAGTCGAGTGACAAAACAGTCGAGTGACAAAACAGTCGAGTGACAAAACAGTCGAGTGACAAAACAGTCGAGTGACAAAACAGTCGAGTGACAAAACAGTCGAGTGACAAAACAGTCGAGTGACAAAACAGTCGAGTGACAAAACAGTCGAGTGACAAAACAGTCGAGTGACAAAACAGTCGAGTGACAAAACAGTCGAGTGACAAAACAGTCGAGTGACAAAACAGTCGAGTGACAAAACAGTCGAGTGACAAAACAGTCGAGTGACAAAACAGTCGAGTGACAAAACAGTCGAGTGACAAAACAGTCGAGTGACAAAACAGTCGAGTGACAAAACAGTCGAGTGACAAAACAGTCGAGTGACAAAACAGTCGAGTGACAAAACAGTCGAGTGACAAAACAGTCGAGTGACAAAACAGTCGAGTGACAAAACAGTCGAGTGACAAAACAGTCGAGTGACAAAACAGTCGAGTGACAAAACAGTCGAGTGACAAAATTTCCCAAAGCATGCAGAGTTCTGAGAATGGCAACAGTGATAACACAAATAGGCTAAAAACATGCTACAGAAGATTTTTTTTTTAAATTTACTTTTTCCCTTAGCTACATTTTTAACTCATGAAAAGTAGCATGTTGTCCCTCAGAAGTCATTGCAGCAGTAAAGGCACCTGTCATGTGAGCAAGTAGTTCAACACATTTTAATTTTCTATATGTGTGCATCACCCTCAGTCTGTCTTCCTAAATGGTAATCTGAAATGGGGTGTGATCCGGGAGGCTGTTGGTGGCTAGGGACTAGCACTCATACAAAAAATATACCAGTCAGGGAATTTAGTATTTAGCTTGAACAGCATCAAAAACAATGATTTATTGGGATTTATGCTAAGTATTTAACGTTGTTATAAGTCTCAGATATCATGATAATGTGTAAACGTTGGAGAAATTGTAAAGTTTGATATGTGGGAAAGTACAGTCATTATCAGCATATCACTTGACAATAGCCAAGCCAGAAATTGCAGTGGTGAAAATAAATACTTTCTCTAATCAGTGATGAAAATGAGGTCTTTTAAAAACTTAAATAATGAATGTTCATGATTTTCAGGTATGATACTTAACATTTTAAGCTCCAACACTGCAATAAATAAATAAATAAATTTTTAACAAAATTGACCTTTATCATCAAACTAAAGCAATGAGTACAAGAAGAAATTGGCGCAAAGTAAACAATCGTTTTAAATTTGGATGCCTTGGACATGTAATTTTCAACAACTCATTATTATGTGAGATATATTTTAAAGCAATTTTGCATTTTTCCTAGACTCAGTCCCGCGTCTCAAAACTGCTATAAACTCATAATGCCAAAAACCAATTAAGAATTGCAAATAACAAGCAAAAATGGGCCTAAAATTTAATTTTTATATAAAAAATACATACAGCTCCAGTGGTTTCATTTTCAAACCATTTGTAATAGCAGTAGTACAAACCCAAATATATGTTATATTAACTTAATATATTTTTATGTTAATTGTTAGTGATCTCAGTATGATCACTTTAAAAACTAAAAGATGTTACAATGTCCTACAATCACGTAGTACAATCTCCATGTCGACTGTTGCATTGAACACTGTGACTGCTACAATGTGCTATATTCCTAGAAGTACCTTATGTACCACTAGAGGTTTCCGGCTTGCAACAGCATTGAGAGTTTCATGTGAAAGGCACTGGTAGGATTAAAAAAAATTAATAAAATGATGGTTGCAGGCAGAAACCACTGGTACTCAAAGGGTTAACTCAGTCATGCTGAAAAAACATAATGATGCATGTGGACACAGTCTCCGTACAGCTTTTGCATTGTATCTTGATGAAACACGAAAGGTACATTTGTTAACTGATGTAATTGTCCATAAAGTTTAGCCTTGTTGATTGAGAAATGTGTTTCCAATACTACTGAATTATTTTTGGATGAATGTGGATTCTGCACTGAATTTTATGATTGGAAAAATGTAATTATTACCTAGAGCTCTTGGCTTATAGGAGGCCTATAATGGCCCTCAAGAATGGGTGTCCTTTCTTGTACATTTCCTTCATTTGACTTGTAATCGGATGTGTGTGTACCAGTGCCATTCAGAGTATGGCATGTTCTGACAAATATTTATTGATCAGCAGTTCTGTTATTTTTCGTGACTAGCAATACGGGAACTATTTCCATGTCATAAGCACTGCAAGCATGCTTCCAAACATACACAAATTTAAAGTACAAAAAAAAAAAAAAAACAAAAAAAAAAAAAAAAGAAAAACATAACAATGAAACACAGAAAGGAACATGGAAGCTAGATGAAATGATCTCATGAGTGTAGAAATGAAACTTAAGGTTGGTTTTGACGAAAGTGATCTCAACTTTATTCCATAGATCTAGATACAACAATGAAATAGGAAGTTCACAAGAGAAATAAATTTAATTCCTGGAGTTAAGTCTTCAATCTTGGAACTGCTGTTCAGAAACAAGGTAGATGTTAGCGACAAATTGGAATGTGTGACGAAGCAAACTGGGATATTTTTAGTTCCCCTCTTGTTTTGCCATCTGCCTCCTTAAATTCGTTTTTTCATCTTTAACTAATTACCAAGAGCATAAGTGATTATAATCTGCATGTTCATAAAATAGAAAGGTTGGCGCTCAGTTTTAAAGAATATACACCAGATCTAATTATGTGCTTAGTTTTATGTATGTAATTGATTTTTAATTTATTTTGACTATTACTAGTTAGTATCATTATAGGGCAAAATCAGTGATTGTTTCGTAACTTAAATTCTGTTGTTGACTTATAAACAAATTTAAATTCTGTACTA
The DNA here is from genome assembly GCF_023898315.1 of Schistocerca nitens. Classification (NCBI taxonomy): domain Eukaryota; kingdom Metazoa; phylum Arthropoda; class Insecta; order Orthoptera; family Acrididae; genus Schistocerca; species Schistocerca nitens. The sequence goes on from NC_064615.1 coordinate 706,028,910, forward strand.
ATTATAAACATTTGGAGGAACAAGTTTTAAGTATTCCTAAAGGATCTATTTGACTCTATTTGAAAACATGTTACCAAAGCCAGCACTTAATTAATTCTAAAGTAATTAACAGTTTTGTCAAAACTATTGTTTGCATAACTTTATATGCTAATTTTATGATTTAAACAAATAATTTGGCTTAACCCTTGTAGTAGAAGAAACTGTTAAAATGAACAAATTTTTCGCTGTATTCAGTTAATTTAATGAGCTACTTTTTATTGCAATTTCTGTAAATTTAACTTCGAGCAATGTGTAGTTCCAGTACCTATTATTGTGAGGATATATAAGGGCCCAATTTTTGGTCCTGAGACAGTCAGTCCACATCCAAGTTCCAGATGAGGAACCTGTGTTGGTTAGAACAACAATGCATCAACTTAACAGTGAAATAATTGTATGCCAATAGGCCCTGTGTTAAAGCAATGACAGTGTCTGTTCCATATGTATCTGATTATTCCAAAAGAACTGTGAATTGCGTGGTTATGTTTTTACTGCTCGTTGATGTTCAGCAGGAAACTTGTAGCAGTAAGCGGATGTTTGCCTGCGAACTATTAATGAGGCTTATGGGAAGTTAGGACAATAGTGCACTGGCCAAATAACTGTGTATTATCAGGGGGTTGTGAAAAGTGAAAGTAAAAGACTGTGAAACGCAACTGTGCACCTGTTGGCTACATCATTTACAGTAGACAGTAGACACCCCCTAGTTTTTCAGTCAGCACGTTGATACCAAGGACAACAAATGATCAACGAAGAAACAAAGTAGGTGAACCACTACAAATGCTTGATGAGATAATATCTGGTAATTGCAACTTGCGCTATGGAAACATATATGAGTGAACACTGAATAAAACCGTCATGAAATATATCATTGGGACAGTGTTCAAATCTCGTTCTTCCAAAACATGAAGAGAATATTAAATTGAAATTACTATGTAGGAAGCCTGTTACTTCGGGGAAGAACAGAGGTACACTGGTTAGTGTTCATACTTGCGCCTATCAGCAAGTTAAAAAGTGCGAGAAAAGGAAGGCAAAATGGATTCTTTCAGTGAAGGAGAGTAGCACAGTCAGAAAAGAATTTGTTTCTGGGCACACTTAGCAGTAAAGGAATGTCAGATGACTTGGCTTGAAACTGGTAAAATAGTTTTATGGTACTTGGTTGTAATTACATTGAACTGGTGAACACTCACTTATTAATCCAGTGCTGATACTGGAAGGACAAACAGAGCATCTGGAATCGGACTTTCCTGGAAAAGTGTGAAGTCCTCTGAGAAAAGGCAGCTCAAAACTAGGGCATGGAAGATGTGATGGTATGCTAGCTGAAAGAGGAGCATCACTGTTTGCCAATGTCTGGTGAATGCAGCACATTGTCTGCTGCAGTTAGTGGAGGCAAACAAAGGGAGTGAATGATCAGTATTATTCCACAAAAGCTGTGGAATTAAAATCTATTCGTATCGTACACAATTAGCATGTGCATACTTGTGTATGTGGGAAGCATCTTGTACATTAGTTTCATTAAATACAAGTAGTATGATAGTTGTTTGCAGGTAGAATAGTTGCTAACATTTGCACTGAGGTAACTTAGTCCAGAAAACTGCTTACAGTAAAACATACTGATTGAAAATTATGTCCACACATTTAGCAGTATCATCTCCAGTAATATTTTGCAGTTGTCCTGTAATACACTGTTATACAGTTATCAAAATCCAATTTATGACAATTATACCTAAGGGAGACACACCAATACAATGTTAGACATATGAAGAGACACCAATACTACCTGAAATTCATGAATATATGACAAACACCCTTGTAAACGATAAGTCTGAATGTGGAATGGTATAAATTGTGAAGGCAATTCAGAGATACAGTTCCTCAATATAAATGTTGAAAACAAAGGTAATACTTGCATAATTCAATAAGGGGAACTTAGTTTTTTGTGTACTCATATTCATAGGAATGTAATTAAAGTATTTTCTGCAATTGGACAACTGTATCAGAAATACTGTTTCGAAGGCCACACCTTTATGCAACACAGAAATTACTGAAAGTGGAATGCTTAGGCGACACAATTGGACAACTGTATCAGAAATACTGTTTCGAAGGCCACACCTTTATGCAACACAGAAATTACTGAAAGTGGAATGCTTAGGCGATACTGTTTTTTTGCTGATTTAGTTATGAACCACATCTCTGGAAAACGCAATTTGCTGTATTGTTAAGCTCTCGAAGCAAGTATGTGTAATTATATTAATGTCAATGCTACAGTTGTAACCAAATAATGTGTATCAGGGAAAGAAAAAGCCTTAGTGTGAAACCATGGGAACACTACAATTTAAAGTATCTCAGTAGGATGCTATCTACTTTGCTGATGTGTGTTGGTGGAAAGCACTGCTCAGCTGTTATCAAGATGATGCCCAACAGTTATCCTCAGCCAGTTTTAAGCACCTCCTACTCTCTTGGTGGTGGTTCCTCTCGAAATGGAGAACAGTATTCATTTGCCTCCGCTGAAAGCAGCAGACACGCTGTACTCGCCAAACATCAGCAGCCAGTGAAGCTCCTTTCAGCTAGAAGGGGGGGGGGGGGGGGGGGAGGGAGAAGAAGACAGTTATTTTAACCACACACAATATTTCACTAGTCACTTGCTCAATAATCAATTTACCAATAACTGGCTATAAGTTATTAAATTATTGTATGAGCAGGAAGGGGGTGGGTGAGGCAATGGACCAGTCACATCGCTGCCATGGTGAATAGGAGTGATATTCCTAACATTACACCCCGTTCTCTAAACTATTAGCTGCACTACCAGTATTTGTAGTTTTATTTCTTTTACCAAAATGTTCCCCACTTGAATTTAAATAAATAATATACCCTGTACATACCTAAGAAATAATAATTAATGTGATGCTTTAAATGTTGTAATATTATCAATGAATGTAAATGAGAGAGAGAAGATGTTACACGACTATTATTTGCAAAATCTCCATCAATCATAACTTGTCAGTTCAAATGGAGGCCAACAGAAAGGAAACTGTGGCAATAATTTAGTCTTTGAGTAGTGTCATAGTGAAGATACGCCCTCTTGAAAAGAGCAGTAACTGGACATGGGCAGCTGCTGTTCGCGTCGCTGGGCGCACATAAAAAAAGTGTCACTGCTTCATAGGCATGTGCACTGGTGGCAACTGCAGTAGAGGCTTCATGTTGGGCACCTGTGGCCAGAGGCTGGGTGAAGGGCAGAGTGCTGGCAGCATTGCAGTCCCAGCCTGGGAGACTTGTTGGTCAGTTAGTAGACTCGTGACGGGTTTGGAGCGACATCAGAGGTAGTACTGGGTGGTGGCTTATTGGAAGCAGCATTGGACATGCCATCATCATCTGCATTGAGATTGGGGTCTGCAGTAGCTGAGAGAGAATCCATGTTAATGGTGCTGTCCTCATTGGCCAGGGATAACTCCACGACATAGACTGGCTTGATGTTGTCCATGGAGACAGTTCAAAGAAATGGAGATCGTCTTGTCCCCACATTGCAACACCAAGTGGGCCAGAGCACTGTGGGCGAAGTGGCAGCTGGTGGGCATCCACCTGAAGTATGTTGTTAGTATATGCTGAGAGGTCATAGTGAATGAAACTGTGGTGCTCGCCATAATACTGCAAAGGTATGGGTTGCAGCTGAGCCATGAAATTTTGCAGCTTTTGCTTGATGCCTGAGACTATGCTGTGAAGAGGAAGAGGGGCTGCTTCCAGAAAGCCTCCAGGGCAACAAGTGGTTGTCCATATACTAGCTCAGTGGCAGAAGTTTCTAGGTCGGCTTTGTGTGCAATATGCAGGCCCAGAAGTGCCAGGGGTAGGACAGCACCAAGTGTGTGGTGGAATTGTTACACCATGTCATTAGCAGCATGGTGATAGCTGGTAGAAAAATGGGTACTAGAGTTACAGGTGTCTGCCGAAGCACTGGAAAGTGCAGAGCTGAGGTGGCACCCGTGATCTGAAGCGAAGTGCTGTGGTGGGGGCATCCAAAACTGGACGCACAGGTCTGTATGAAGACCTCAGCAATGGTTTCAGCTGAAGTTCCAGTGTTCGGGGTTGTCTGTGGCCAGTGCAGAAATCAGTCAATAACTGTCAGAAATATCGACAGCCATTGGAGGAAGGTTGTGGACCGATGTCAACATGTATATGTGTGAATTGGTGTTGTATGGAAGAAAAGGCGGCAATGGGTGCATATACGTGCCGGCTGACCTTTTCACACTGGCACTGAATACTGGTTCGGGCCCAGTTGCTCCAGTCATGCAATGCCTGAGCAGACACAATGTTTCATCAGAGCTAGATATGTGAGTATGCCAGGGCATGTGACGCCGTGAACGCTGTCAGAGGCCTGCTTTCGGAAAGCTGGGGGGGAGGGGGGGGGGAGTTAGAGTTTTTTAATGTCACAGGATTGGATCAGGCGATCTGCCACAATGTTATTGATGCTGGCGACGTGCCGGATATACCAAACAGCTTCGTAGATCGCTCAACCCTAACAGTGTTGAGCATCAGATTGCTTGGCAGAATGAAAAGCAAATGGGCAGTTGCTTTGGCAACTGTGTGTGTGTGTGTGTGTGTGTGTCTGTGTGTGTGTGTGTGTGTGTGTGTTTTGTCTATTTCAGAACAAGGCCTTCTCGACAAAAGCTTGTGTGTTCAGTGGTCTTCTTGCTGTGCCTGTCTGTGACTCAACATATCTGCTATAGGGTAAGTAGCAATCTATCCTTTTCATAATAATGTTATTTTATGACTTCAGTGAGTCACACGATGAATTATGTTACCATCACATTTTTTTTAACTAATTTATATCACACACGCCTGTAATAGCAGACAGTAGCAGATGCATTCTGTATGATTTTCTTGCAGATAACTGAATGTAATTTGCTTTAGTTAGTTAATTCAATTGGCAAGTGACTTCAAATATGATTCCTACCCATCATTAATGGATGCTAATTTGTAATATTTTGATAATCACTGAAAAAAAAAATGACTGGAAGAAAGTGAATAAGTGGGGCTCAGTATCAATCGCTGGCAAAACTAAATAAAAAATAAAAAGAGAAAAAGAAGCATTGAAGAAAGTTCTGCACCTTGACATTTTTTAAAAAATGCCCAGAGAATTCAGGTAGGGAAGAAACACTTCTCAAATGAAACTGTAGAAGGCCAAGACAAAACAAGTCCACCAAAGATGAAGAAAAAACACAAAAGTGAAAACATTTATTGTATTCAGAAAGTCAGAGGACATTATTTTGTGTACCATGTACCGAGATAGAACATCACACTTCGTGGGACCTCATGGTTTCTCAGACTGGGAGCATTTAGAAGTAATTGCAGCTCATGAAAACTGTTCGAGGCACCGAGACTGTGTTTATAGGTTTAAAAACAGAAGCTGGGCTCTGGTCAGGACAGCTGGAAAATTGTTCACACAACTTGAAAATGAAGTGCAGTACTGGTGTAATGTGTTACAAAGAGTTATTGGTGATGATGAAGTACTTGGAAGTATTTTTAATGGTAACTTTTTAATACAAGTGGAACTAACTGCTGATGTTGAGCCATTTCTTCTAGCCACATGTCACAATACAAGGATTCTGGAAATGGAAAAACAACATACCTGTCTCTTGCTACGTATGAGGAAGTAATCAAAATCATGGGTGAGAGAATAGATGACTAAATAGTGGCAAAAATTATTGGCACTTAATATTATTCTGTCATTGCTGACTCATTGTGATGCATCCATGGAGGACAAAGTGTTTTGGCAGTGCAACAGGTGTGTGCAGAATAGTTCACAGAAGGCCATAGAACATGATGATAGGGCCAGGTCCCCCCACCCAGGTGACCACCCAACAAGATCTGACACCTCATCCGAATGGCATTGCAGGACAGATCTGCGTCCTCCTTGGCTCTAGCGCAACAGTGTACACATAATTCACTATCAATGGTGACAGTCCACTGCTGTTTATTAGAGTGTGGGTTGCATGCATGCTATCCACTACTCTGCCTAGTTTTGAAAAATGAGCAGAGACATGCTAGATGGCAATAGTGTAGGGAACAATGTCACTGGGGACGGGAATGGCATCAGATAATGTTTTCAGGAGAATCGAAGTTCTGTTTGTTGCCGCATTTTGATTTGTCGCAGACAGTGGGAGTGGCATCACAAGTGACTGCATTCTCACAAGACATACAGCATTAATTCAAGGCCTTATGGTACGGGGTGCTATTGGATACAACAGAAAATCATAGTTGCGTGTCCAGGCATTGTACAAAGTGTGACCTACATGAATGACAACCTGTAACCATACCCTTTCTGCATAACACCGCAGACACTGTTTCTCAGCAAGACAATGCACAACCACATGTTGCTGCATCAACTCGTGCCTTCTTGCTTTCATAGGATGCCAGCCTTCTGTCCCGGCCTGCCAAATAACCAGACCTGTCGCCTGTCGAAAATGTGTAGGATATGGTTAAATGATGGGTCCAGTGCTGTGATCCAGTGCCAGCCACCAAAGATGAACTTTGGAACGAGATGAATGCAGCATAGATGGCTATACCACAGGACTCTATTTGCGCCTCATATGCATCAATAACATCACACGTGGACCAAGTTATCAGGGCCGATGGCAAACCCTATGCCTACTAGAAGGCTGGGCTCCTGGTAAACTGTGGTGACTGAAATGCTAATGATTTCTGCAGATGTACATGTCCTGTTAATATGAATGTCCTATCTCTAGTCATTCGAGGTGTTCTGTGTTTTCTAACATGAATGTAAGAAATGTTTAATTTTTCAGTGGTTCTAGTCAGTGGTATGGAATCATTTAAGCAAACTTTTCAGTAAAGGCAATTTAACTGCTAAATCCCTCTCTACAACCTGATGATCTATTAGAGAAGCAGCTTGCATGAGCTTGAACAAAGATGACAAGTCGATTGTCAAATCACTGTTGTTAATCATTAAGAATGAAAGTGAAAAGTCTTTGTGGAAATTTGAAGCTAGAGGCATAATGAAGAAATTGTGTGGTTTTGAAACGTCTTTTATAACTAATTTGGGGTTCAGCTCTTGAAATATTGTGTTATCAGTAAGCAATTACAAGCAGCAGACATGGACATAGCCACTGTTCTAAAATTTTACAGTTCCTTCGTTGATTTCTTGGAAGAAATGAAAATGGGATATGAAGTTCTCAAGAGTCTAGGTCAGAAAAAAAATTTGAATCTCTCTTTAATATTGCTAAAATTCAACAAAGTGAAGTTCAGAATAAGAAATGCAATAAGAAAAGCAGAACAGTCTTTGATGAATCTGATTCTGATATTGAAGAAACCAATAAATCAGATGAGCTGGAGATATCTTTTCCTTTCTTTCTGCATAAATTATCTGAGAACTGAAAAAGAGTGTCTCCTTACAGGACCATGTAAGTTTTTCTCAGATCTTAAAAATCTAAATCCACTTGAAACCTTGGAAGATTCATCCAGGCTTCAGCAAGTTAACAGTTTGGGTCTAGAAGACCCAGCATTTATACTTGAATGTTTACACTAACCTCTGATGTAAAAAATCAAAATGAATCATATTCTTTTTCAGAACTGTCCAAGATACTAGAAGGTAGCAATTTACAGAATGTTTATGCAAATTTAAACTTAGCCCTTCAAATATACTTAGCCCTTCAAATATACTTGGGTACTCCTACTTCCAATTGCTCAACAGAAAGGTAATTTTCAAGTGTAAGATGCATAAATAATTATTTATGGACATCACAAAGACAGTATAATACTAGTTATCTTGGTGTCCTTGCTACGGAATCAGACTTGACAGTGAAGAAACCATAAACTTATTGATTGGCGACTCCATGGAGTGTCCTGTGCACCACAACCAGATAATGGATGTACTTAGGAGGAGAGACAGCATTGGTCGTATTTTTTTGTTTTATTAACCGCAAAATCGATTTTGCGGTTAATAAAACAAACAAATACGACCAATGCTGTCTCTCCTTCTAAATCATAAACTTATTTGCAAATGACAGGACAAGTGGAAACACTCCTTGTTATATAAATAATCAGTGTTTAGACCTTGGTATCTTTCTAAAAGTAATGTAAGTTGTTTGTATTGTTTTTGTTTTTAATTTTAATAAAAGCACAATTATAGTGTTTGTATTTATTGTATGACACTGTATCAAGAGATTTTTTGCCCAGGGACTGTAACAAAGCAGGTGGGTTTCTCGCTCCTCTCCTCCCTCGCCACTCCATCCCCCCCCCCTCCCCCACCCCAGCCCCCCCAAAAAAACTTTTTTCTTCTTCAGATACCTTTAGTAGTGTTATTTTCATGACATGCTCGGTAAAAAAACTCTTGAATGTTAACTCGGGGCTTAGCCAACTTAACTTTATTAGCCATGACATTCTTTTGATTAACTGGAATTACCTAGAAGACCAGGCTGATTACAAATACCACTAATATAAAACTTTGTTACCAATTTTCATATGTAAACATATATCTGATTGCTAATTCCCTGATTATATAGATGAAAAAGCCATGCAGAGCACTGTCGCATTTATACAGCTAATGTTGAAAATATGTTAGCATGTTCTGCCCTCATTTAGCTCTGGAGTAATTTAGTATTCTGAACTAAAACATTGTTTTTGAAATAGAATCCCACATCTTGGCAAACTATACTGTGTAATGCAATAGAAATCAGGGTTACGTCTAAAAATCCCTGTTAAAACAATTATATTTCCACTATTTGGTTAATCAGGTATGTAAATTTTTAATTGTAACTAAAAAAAAAAAAAACAGCAAACAGCAGCAGCTCACTTCAGTTAACTATGGTAAGTTTAAAGAGAGGCTGCTGGAAGACATTTTAGTCAGTCTGCAGAAGATTGAGAAAGTACAAGATCTTTGTCCATCAATTCGGGAACGTATTGCAGACAAGTTAGCATAATTCCCAATAATTTCACATCCGGGAGGTCATTCGGTAACTTAGTGATTGTTTTAAATTACTGATTGGATGTGAATATGTAATTAGTATCAGAGGCGGTACCAGTAGTGCTCTCTGTAATAATAGGAACAGAATATTAGCAGCGTTATTTCCAAATTATACTTACTGTGCATCACATGTTTGTTTTTATATGAGTGTCCACTTTGATGAACAGTGCAATTAGTGAATGTGTTAATGATTTATTTTCCACACATGAACTTTAGTGTCATTTCAGAGTTACGTTACTGCACTCGTTCAATCACATTCTAGGATATCAATCAAGTGTAGTATGTTGGCTAGCTGTTTATCTGTACATAAATTGTAATAGATGATACTCAATCTGGCCATATGCAGTAGTTCATTCAGCAATCAAAGTGAAAGTAAAGTGTTTGAACTGCATATCCTCTGTGGGCCCCATTATTCCTAGTATCCTAGTAGTCTCCACTACGAACTTCTCAGACAGATTCAGCAAAGGCACTGCTGCCAACGACGTATTTTTACAGGTAAATACAGCTATGCTTCTGGGCATCAGGAGTCCTATAGAAGGGCCTTTGTATACCAAATCAAAACATCTTTGTGTGCAGCGAGAATGCATAGACACAAAGTGTCGGACTGCTCATTTCACCTCTAGAACAATACATTGTTATGTATTCTGTAATGGTGGGTTAGTTTTTCAGTGGGATTCTGTGAAGTAATTTAACTTTCTTCCAGTGATGTTCAACAACTGTAAAGCTGCCATATTCTTACACATGCACAAGAAATATTTTCTATAATTGCTGTCTTTTTATCAGTAACACTCAATAACCTGAGGTTTGTACTATAAGTTCTGAAAATTCTGGTAGATCCCTTGGTAATGAACAAAAAGCATCTCCTATCACATTGTCCACAAACATATACTACTTCAAAATATTTTTCTGCATGAATAAGGACCAATGCGTCAGGTGTGCGTGAAGCACTTTACCCGTCTCAAGAAAACTTAGCTTGACGATAACAGAAAATTTTAATGTGTTTGCCATAAACATAGTAATTAATTTTTTTTTTAATGCCCAGACTATGGACAGAGTTTCCAGCAGAACAGGCTCATTCACTTTCAGGAAGTGCATGAATAGGAAAACTTCTTACATCGACATAATATTTATCATTTTCCTCACAAAACTGAAACAGACATGCCCGCAATTCTGAGTAAGAGGCATCAGTGACAATACAGAAATCTTTTGACGTGTCAGAGTGATGTAAAATGCCAGAATTCGCTAGAGTATGTTTGATTGCATCAAAGTCCTCTTGACAGTTCTTTGACCAACTCCATGGTGCACTATTGTTTTTAATAAACTTAATGAGAAGTTGATCAGACAGAAAACGTCTAAAAATTAACATAACTCTAGAAATGCGTTATGCTGCTTCCTTGTTCTGGGAATAAGAAAATTCCCCATTGCACTAAACTTATCCGGATCTGGTGCTATACCTGTAGAAGAAATCGCACGGGTTATACCTGCCGAAGAAACATGACTCAGAAATAGGAGCTCGTCTTTCCCAAAATTTGAGTTTTGGAGATTTGCTATGACTCCTGCGTTCGAAAACTTCTGTAATGTCCTCTCTAGAGAATCAATATGTTTTTTCCAAGTAGGAGTGGCTAAGGAACTTACACCATTGAATTTTTGTAGTCGTTTGTCTAAATTATCTGATCTAGTACGAACTGCAACACTGATTTTATTAACTGACCCTACATCTAGTACAAGACTTGCTGACATCACATTTACTGCAACACCTTTGTTAATAACAGGTGTAGTCGAAATTCTTCCCACGACAGCGATAATAATAGCTTGAATTATATTGAAACTTTAAAAAGAGCAGTCAGTGCTATGTTGCTAACCCCTGCCGCAAGCGATGACGGGAATGGAAGCTGGCGGTGGAGCTGATTTGTGTAGCCAATAAGAACGATGTGCTGGTTTCAAACGCGGGAGAAACAAATATTGCATTTTTCACAACATCCTTAGCATTGTACATTAAGTAGTGCGTTTCACAGAGGAACATTAATACACAAAACACGAAATAAACGATTTATCACAAGTGGTATCACCATAATCTTGGAGATCTGACGTGTCTGTGGAACAAAACAAGATCTTATTTTTATCGAATACATATTTCTCTTCTTCGTATTTAAGAAACGCCATGTATCACAAGTCACAAATGACACTTCGTAAATAAAAGGAAGCGATACGTGTATGGCAAAAAAAATCCTATTATTTATTTACATAGACGAACTACATCTCCAAGAAAATTAAAATATAGGAATAACGAAGGAATTCCAGAAAAAAATAAAACCTTTATTTTATTTTATTTTTTTTTAATTCCACCAAATCACACAAGAGCTTGCACACTGTTGCTTCACTCTTCATAAAATGCATAAATAAATCCTGCTTTTGAGAGTACCTTCTGCGCCACACGTTTTCAAACAAGTAACCGTCAAAACGTTTTTTGGCACTGACTGGTGCCGTGGAGAGATTGCCTTATGGCATTCCAGGTGCGTTCGATACTACTGGTGTGTGTAACCATTTCGGGATCCTTAAAGGTCACTTTATGGTTTACAGGAAAATGCTTCAATCCTTCATCGTACAAACACTCGGAAATCACAGTCGTCCGTGGAAAGATGTACTCTTTATTTCACCGAACAGCACCGCCCTTCGTATGTTTTTGAAGAAACACTTGTGGGTTCCTCTTTCGATTCCTCCGAAAACCCACCTTCTCTCTCTCTCTCTCTCTCTCTCTCTCTCTCCCTCCCTCCCTCCCTCCCTCTCTCCCTCCCTCCCCCCTCCCCCCCCCCCGCCCTCTCTCTCTCTCTCTCTCTCTCTCTCTCTCTCTCTCTCTCTCTCTCTCTCTCTCTCTCTTTTTACTGTACCTCTGACATTTTATTCTCTCAAGTAAAGCTTCGTCGATCTCGACAATGACTCCATCCCCACCAAGTTTCTCAATTTCGTTTAACACACCTCAATACATACATCTCGCAGAAGCTTATCCAGTCCGCTACTGTCTTCTCAGGTAGCTGTAGTTCAAAGGCAATAAAAAAGTTACTGCATCCTTTGACCCAGAGACAAGTTAATTGCAGAATTTTTGAGATATTTAACTTGCTTCCCTCATTTTCACCATACCACGCGCTGGGGTTACGACAATTTGCTTTTCTTGTTGTTAAAACAGCAGCACGATAATTTGCCACCCCGCGCGCAGTACAGTCTTCGCAGCCAACTCCCCACAATAGCAGGGCGCCGCGCGCTACGCTGACCTGTGCGCTCCGGCTGCCACAATTCGACGATCCCAGTGTTGAACGAGTCCGGTATGTTACGCTAGGCGCTCTCTCTGCGGTCCGCGCCGCGTCCGGCGCTGTCTGTGGAGTGCGCTGACCAATTGAAGTGGCTGTTCCGAACGCTGTGTGCATACTTTGTGGTTATTATCCGCTGTCAATATTGCTGAATTAAGTTCTGAATGATGTCCAGGCCGTGCTAGACGTTTTATCTTCCGATTGTCGTCATTTAAGTCCTTCTATGAATTAGGACGTTCTGTTACCGTGGTGTGCCGTCTTAGGCGTTCCATCCGAAGTCCTCGCCCCATGGGGCGGCTGCAGTGTAATTTTCAGGCCGATGGTGTTCAAATTGCCTTTCGAGACTCGAAAAACGTCCTCAGATATCGTCTGCTGTCTGAGGTACCATTTCACGTGCATCTTTTATTACATGAACTGGGCTGCTATTTCTAATTCCGTCTTCATATTTGTGTTCCTTGGTGTCTTGATGTTGCCTCCGTTGTGCCTTCAGCAGATCGAGCCGAGCTCAGCTGGAAACAGGTCTCCCGGTTAATCAGATTCTCCGCTACCTTAACAGATTCAATCATTCTACGAAATATATTAAAGCCAAGATTTTAACACAACATCGAGATACTGGGCCAGCGGTCTCAAAGGATCTATTGAGATTAAGGTCGCGGAGAATCTTGTTGATCGGAACACCGATTTCCAGCTGATCTCGGCTTGAAACCCGGCACTCGATCTTCTTAAGGCGAAACGGAGGCACCATCAAGACACCGAGGGCCGCAAGTATGAAGATGGAATTAGTACATGTAACAAAACGACACACGTGAAATAGTAGCTCGGACAACAGACACAATATCTGAGGACGTTCTTCAGAGTCTCGAACGGCAATTTGAACACCATCGGCCTGAAAATAACACTGAAGCCGCTCCTGGGAGGCAAGAACTTCGGACGGGACGCCTAACACGGCACACCATGTAACAGAGTCCTAATTCACAGGAGGACTGAAATGACAACTGGAAGATGAAACATCTAGCACGGCTTGGACGTCATTCAGAACTTAATTCAGCAATACTGACAACGGACAATAACCACAAAGTACGCGCACAGCGTTAGGAACAGCCGTGGTTAGAAGAAAACGCTACAGCCACTGCTATTGGTCGGCGCTGCCGTGACTTATATTAGGCTTCTTGCCTAGTTGATGCGTAGGTTAAGCGGCCTACACTGCTGTTCCTACAGCTTCCTATGTGTTCTTCTTCCATCTCTTTCTTGAATTGTCGTCTGGTTGTCACTATTGATGTCTTCTTCTTCTTTTGCTGCTGGTGCGTGGTCGCTACTCGCGCAGCAGGTCCGGCCAGCGTGTGGTCGGTCGCCAGTGGACTTGATTTCCAAGTCCCCTGACGAGTTTGTCGGCTTCACTCGTTGCCGCGTAAAAACTTGCCGCTGCTTGTCGGAAGCGCTGTTCGAGTGGCGGTATTCCGGCAAGTTCGTGCAATTCCCTCGTTGGGAAATCGCGTGGCAGGTGCAGTGCGAGCCTGAGGGCTTTGTTCTGCACGGTCTGGAACATCTTCACTGAGGTGTCGGCTGCGTTTCCCCAGACAACGGCAGCGTACTCCAACACTGGCCTGATTAGTGTTACATAGAGTGTTCTGCCGCAGTCTGGAGGTAGTGTCGACTCTGGGTTCAGCAGGCGAATCCTGGACAGCGCCTTTGCCCGCACCTCCCGAATATGCGCCTTCCATGTCAGGCGCCTGTCGAGGGTAACGCCTAGTTGTCGACCAGTACGTGACCATGGTATGGGGCCACCCGTGATCTGCACCTGCCTGACGTCCGCTGGCACCTTCTTCCATGTGAAAATCAGCGCCTGGCTCTTGCCTGCGGTGAATTTGAGCCACCATTTGGCGACCCATGCTCCTAGCTCGTCGCAGGCGGCGTCGCAGCAGTTGCGCATTCACTCTCCTCGCGAACAGCGCGGCGCACGCCACTGACAGACCGGCAGACGCGGCGCGAACCGCAGAGGGAGCGCCTAGCACAACATAGGCACAAATACTGGACTCGCACTCTGGAATCAGTGTCACACAGTACCTGAAAAAGACTGGGTCACGCAGTTGAAATATTGGGCAGGAAAGATACAAAAAATTTGCCATAGACAATGTGCACACGTGGATTTGCATACCTCGTTAGTTCGTGAAGCTTTTCTCGTCCATGAAAACAACAGAAAATGAAGAAAGTTCCAATTTTTTTTTCTTCAGCCCCCTGAATAGTAATTCCAGTTATGACGGTACGGAAGTAAGTGCAGCCCAACACTTAGTCCCCGAGTGGAAAAAAGAATTTCCAACCCAGCTGCGCATCACACTCGGGTCCTTTCATTTGGCAACCCGCCACGCTAATCACGCAGCTACTGAAGCTAATGAGGGGTGCGCTCTAGAATGGTACATTAACGTAGAAATCACTTCCAGCATCATGTTTCCATGCTTCATTTGAAAAGAAAACCTGTAAATACGGAAGCTAAATAAGCGTTTACATACTTTTGAGTTAGTTGATACTTCTTATGTCTTAGCATTGAACTCTGAATGCGTTATCAGCAACCATATAAGCTTCGGTGTTCAGCCATCGCCTTGTAGGAGAGTATCGCAAGGCGACCCAGGCATTACTACTCTCCTCCCAAAAGCTCGGCGCTCCCACTACACTCATCAATCAGACACAAGCCATCCGCTAGTTCACTACTCTCCACCACTCTCACGGATTGGATAATAAGGTAGCTCACTAGTTCACTGCTCCCCACCATTCTCAGGGGTCAGATCTCAATGTAGCTCACAAGCTCTGTTCTCTCCAGCACACGTCCGGATCAGACTGCAAGGTAGCTCACCGCTCCGCACCGTGTTCACAGATGAGCTCGCGCGGAGCAGATCACACAGTGGCTTCAAGTGTCAATTTGTTCTCTGTGCTTTGGCACAGTCATACAGCTTACAGCTTGCTTTCCTGACTAAACACCTTTCCATTCAAGTTCAGCTGTTTATAAAAATAACAGTATGTGTAACACATGATTATTTTGACATGTGTGATAGTCAATGTATACAGATTGTCTCAGGAGGAATGGCCATTTGAAGCAGAGAACTAAGTATGGATATATGCCATATTCCAAAGTGTTTTGAGATGGAATACATTTAAAGTTACTCGAAATCCGCGCCCTGTAGCGAAAATGTATCGCAAATTAAACTACATTAAATTTCCCATACAAAGGTCCTATTATTCTTTATTTAGGACTTATAAGAAGAGAGCGACCAAATAATGATCTCAAGCGATGCATTTTGTAAACGAATTTGAGGTAGTTTCCTGAGTTGATAGCCCACTTCTTCTACACCACTGCCGTACATTGTGAACAATGACAATGTACTGAATAATAAAGAAAATAAATAACAATGTGCATTAAATATACAGTTAACGCATAGTGTGTAGTGGGGCGATCACTCTGTTGTAGAAATATCTCAAAAGCCAAGATCGCTTAAATACTGTATACTGAATAACCGGTTTCAACACACTAAAGGTGGCATCATCGGATCTGTGAAGATATAACATGACAGGTTTGAGGGAGGGCTTACACGAGTTACACTATATACATTACCATTAGTACAGTACCACATACCTGAATGTAGATTAACATTTATAAACCATTTGGATATAACAATACATGAGGCAGACCAGCTGATGTAAAATCATTGTCACAAAAAATAAAAATGAAACTGCTCTCATGGTCATTCTTTTCCATAAGATATGAAAAACCGAAGTCACGAGATAAAACTATTTGGTACATGACTGGTGTTCGACTAACAGTCGCCATCACACTGCCCTATTCCGCGTAGGTTTACCTGTCGCGATTCTACTGGTTCACAACCGGCCACTAGATAGCGCTGTCCAAGCAGTGCACACACAGTCCCACGGTATAACCACTCATTGATACTACAATACAACTTTACTATTACTGCTAATCGAATACTCATGCAAAGCACACTTTCGCAAACACTTACTTAACATACCATGCGTGCTATGCATACTATACATACTATACCTACTATAAAGTACGTAAATTACAGAGTAAAAACATCTGAAGCAAAGGCCTTATCCATATTAGCGCCATACAAAACTACATATTATAATTCAACCTTATTTATAAATGGAAGTCAGGAATTTACACATAAAACTTCCTGGCAGATTAAAACCGCGTGCCGGACCGAGACTCGAACTCGGGACCTTTGTCTTTAGCGAGCAAGTGCTCTACCAACTGAGCTTTCACAAGCACGACTCACGCCCCGTCCTCGCAGCTTTACTTCCGGAAGGTAGGAGACGAGGTACTGGCGGAAGTAAAGCTGCGAGGACGGGGCGTGAGTCGTGCTTGGGTAGCTCAGTTGGTAGAGCACTTGCCCGCGAAAGGCAAAGGTCCCGAGTTCGAGTCTCGGTCCGGCATACAGTTTTACTCTGCCAGGAAGTTTCATATCAGCGCACACTCCGCTGCAGAGTGAAAATCTCATCCGGTATTTTACACATAGTAAGCTGTTCATAACATGACTTAGATACAATGTGACGAGTGATTAAAACCTATATACTGGGCTTTACCTGTCTGGGCACTACGGTCTTAGGTATTGTAGGCGCTACAAAAAGTACTGGGGCCACTCATAGAACAGCTGTATAGTAGTGCAAAATGCTAACTTGGTGAGTTTACGCTTCTATTCATGTGTCAATCACATAATACGAGTACTCGGGAAAATACACAGCTTTAAGGACCAATGAATCGTTGATAGTAGCCCTTTATTTTAAAAGCAGGGGCAAGCAAGCTTACACTCTCTCCTATACACAAATTTTCCGTACTTCTTTACTGAAAACGATGAGAAGCGCCGACATCGACGATCGCATGCACCGCGCCGCCGCCGCCGCCGCCGCCGCCACGCACGCCATATGCACAGTCCACAAGTCCGTGCCTCAGATGCAGTACTACAGTGCAGCGTAAGTTTGTTTCATTTAAATTCGTTGGTATTTTTTAGCTCGTGAGGGTATTATTTTTATCGGCTAAGTTATCGTCGACAGCATGTACAGGGGTTGGACGAAAATATGTAAACACTGCGAAAAATGCATGCTTGGACATAAATTCATATGCTATCCAAGCCTGCACTGTTCTACTTCACGACGAGCGGCAATTGCCCAGTGTCCTCAGTGCGTTGCAAGTGCCAGTGGCTGTCAGGACAACGTTGTGTGTAGTTGCGAGTGCATAATGCATTATGCATTGTGGATTATGAGCCAAGTGAATTCGAATGTGGGCAAATTGTTGGTGTTAGTATGGTGAGTGTTTCCATAATCAAGAGTTCGGTGATTCATGAGGCATCATATCGAAGATTTATACCGCATGTTAAGTGACTGTTTTTTTCCAAAACTGTTCTGTAACGTATATACAATCAGAATACGTATATAGACTATTTAATTAATCGGCATCAAGAAATAAAAGTACTAGTGATTATCGGCAGTCAGTTGTCGTAATGAACATTTTACTCGAATTTGCATGTTTTATGTACGAGGACTTTGAAAGCACATGTGGATGATGTGACAGTGCTAGGGCGAGCAGCAGAGTCATTTGGCAAACACAGGAACTACCCTCAAAGCAGTTTTCTGAAGGACTTGGCGGGAAGGCTGCAGGTCAGTGCCATGCAGTCCGCCAGACTCTATTTTTTTTTAGCATCGTCCTTAAGTACCGGACTCACAGCAGGCAACAAAGATACAATCTCATCCGACGTAAGGCCCGAAGTAGCGACGTTTCAGGGCCCATAAATGGAAAGAGAAGAAGCTCGGTTTTTAGCAACGTCCAGGAATGTATTACTGCACCCAAAACGTAGAAAGCTGTGTTTCGTTCGATCGCTTGAGCAAACTTATAGAAAATGGAGTGAGAACCCATAGTTTGGGGTGCCTTTGAAAGCATGAGATGCCACTGAACGTTGACTTCACAAAAACTAAATGTTCATGCACACAAGAATTGGCTAATGTAAATAAACCGTAGCTTAAAGAGAGAAACTCAACTGTACCGATGTGGACTCACCTCACTGGTCAAAGAAAGGGGTAGGAAGAATGTGAAACGACGCCTTTCAGCGCTAAATGGTTAGACAAGCGTGACTGGTTAACCACCCGAAAAAAAAAAAAAACTCAGGGAAGGGGACCAGCATTTTCTCAGGAGTATTTTTATAGGTCGACACTTGGAACGTCTGTAGCCTAGACAATCGAACAGAGTAAATGGTGCAAAATGCAGAAACACGAGTTTTCCTTTGAGTAAGCATTCGATACAAAATTACTTCTTCACTGGCAGTCCTCAGGTCTTGATCGCTGAGAACCTCCCTTCATCGCTTGATATCCAGGAGCCTCTATTGCAGTGCTAATGAGCTGACGGGCTTCAGCAGACGGTCTGATTTGACTAAGCTGCAGACGATTGTCATGGGTGCGCCATAAACGACTGATTCTGCCGCTGCTTCAGCCTAGATCAAACCACGACCAAGAGATGATGTGTGGACACAGTAAAGTCGTTTTTATAGAATTTCAATAATTTCGAACTTCAGTTTGAAACTTGCATTCAGATTCAAATGATCAGTTTGCTTTCAACTCTGGACACAGAGGCAACACATTTATGATTTATACTGACATTACGACCATCACGTTGCAACTTCACAGCTGCAGTTGTTTCATTTACGCAATTAATAGAAACTTACCACAGATCCTTTTATCAGATGTGCCATGGTTTTACTTTCATATTATTGTTACTTGTCAAACCTTTTACGAGTCAGTTTAACAGAATAAACCGAATTCATGGTAATTCTTGCTTCATATAATAGTCATCGAAGTCCTGATTCATTATTTTGGAAGGTTTCTAATTAATTTATATCAGATGACAAGGTCAGTTTACATACCTCCAGTTTAGAAGACGACCTGGCCTCCCTACATGCATACTAACCCAGAACGCGATCCACTGAACCAACCGCATAGCATTACTCCTGTATGCTGATAGAGATAGTTATCATACATGTGATTACAGTGTTGCCATATTGATGATTTTTAACGCCCCTTCACTGCCGAAAATATGCGCAGGACGAAATTTTGTGACAGACAATTTTGTATATTATGTGAGGAATCGCGCTACGAAGTCCGAGTGCGCTGATTTTTTTCATCCTGTATAATATGATAGCCTGAATGAAATCATAGAATGGTTGTGACTAGCAGTGGCGGCTCTTGTGTAAGAGCACAAGGGCACGTGAACACCCTAACTTTTGACACCTGGAATATTTATTGGTTATTCTTCTTTGAATGCTATTAAACGCATTGTAGATGCGGTAATCTGAAATACACGGCACTAAATCTGCCGCACTGTGCTACATTGCTAGTCCAGTCTCGGTGAAACTTGGCATCAAGGTCCCGAACACACCTTCACTTATGCACGTTATAAGGAGCTTCTGCGCATGCGCAACTGGCATGATGTAATTCCCTTATGGATCAAATACATATGGATTTGATAAACAATGTGTGCGGTTCACTACGTGCACTGTTAGCCTTTACCACTCAACTACAAGTTTACGTCAATGCCACCAGGTGATAGCACACTGTAGCAGACTATTATAACGTTCGCTTGGCATAAATCCAGGTAGGTGGTAGCACACTCCACAGATATGCCAATTTACTCACTATATAGTAAATTAGACCAGACATCAGTATATGTTATAGGTATACTGATAGAAAAACCTATTTTGTGAGATTCTGAATCAGCTGTAGTACAGGGTGACACAGAATAATGGGAATGTTTGAAACGAGTAGTGGCAGCCATGCGCAGGTGGCAGCACTGCAAGTTTGTGACAGCGAGTAAGCAGTCCGCCATTTCAATAATCATGGATTATTGGAACGGACACAGCATGCGTTAGCCATAAAAATGTTTTATAAAAATAATGATAGTTTGGTGGCGGCGCAGAGGGAGTTTCGACGTTTTTATAATTTAGGACGTCATGATGCCGTTCTGTCGAAACGCGTGGTAAAATGTTGGATTAAAAACTTTGAAGAGATTGTATCTACCCTCAAGAAGAAACCAACAGGATGACCAAGAAGTGTGCGTTCTCCAGCGAATATTGATGTTGTACGCGAGTCCGTCTTAGGGGGAGCCCACGGCGTTCAATTCGTAAGCAAACAGCAGGGGTTGGAATGTTCCGAGAGAGTGTTCGCAGAATTCTTCATTTTGATTTAAAATTTCATCTTTACAAACCACAGATGGTGCAACAATTGAAGGACAACGATTACCGGTTACGATTTGGATTCTGTCAACAAATGATAACAAAAATAAACAATACCGATGAATTTCTAAACAAATTGTGGGTATCAGATGAGACACATTTTCATCTCACAGGTTATGTGAATAAACAGAATTGCTGTTACTGGGAGTAAACAAATCGTAATGACGTTCGCGAGCGCCCTTTACACGATAGTAAAGTGACAATATGGTGTGGTGTTTCATCACATCGGATTATCGGACCGTATTTTTTTCGCAAATGAACAGGGAAACACCATAATTGTCAATGTCGATCGTTACGTGGAGATGTTACGAACTTTCGTTAACCTGCATTGAACAACTTTCCAGACGTTCAACAGGACGGAGTGACATCAAACACTGCACGGCAATCAATGGCATATGTGCGAGAGTTGTTTGGAAACCGTGTGATCTCACGGTTCGGTAACACTGTGCACGTAATACTTAGGAAAAAATACAGAGTGAGTCACAAGGATTTCCCCCGGTTTCTGGAGGATACTACTTAGGTTATTTGCAACAAAAAAGTAAATAAACTAATCGGATCAGATTCATAATTAAGGAGCTACAGTAATTGAAAAACTCAGGAAAATGGCAAAAAGGACTTTCATTGTAGGATTTCACTATCAAAAACGCACGTAATAATTAATTAAAAGAATTTTGTAGCAGTCTCTTCCATTCAGAGTGGATTTAAAGCAAGTATTCAAAATTTCCTCCCTGCATTTGAAGGCAAAGATTCGCACGGGAGTGAACTGC
This sequence comes from Schistocerca nitens, assembly GCF_023898315.1. Lineage (NCBI taxonomy): Eukaryota > Metazoa > Arthropoda > Insecta > Orthoptera > Acrididae > Schistocerca > Schistocerca nitens. The sequence goes on from NC_064615.1 coordinate 706,050,274, forward strand.
GCGAGTAGCATTTCGTAACTTCACATGCTCGTTCCTTATTGACATTGCGGCATCAAAAATACGTTGCAGCAATTCTTCTCATGTTTCCCCCTTAAATTCGTACATGATGTCTTTCATTGGAGACAGAAGAAACAAGTGTAGGGCTGTGATGGATGAAAATGGCAATATTTTGGATGACGATGATGAAGTTGCAAGAAGATGGAAACAATATATAGGAAAACTGTACAGCGGACCAGACCTGTCTGAAAACATCATGGAAGAAGAAACAGAAGTAGATGCACACAACATAGGTGAACCTATATTAAAGGAAGAGTTTGAACTAGCTCTGAAAAAATTGAAAAACAACAAATCGCCTGGTATAGACAATATCCCAGCCGAACTTCTGAAATCTGGAGGAGCAAAACTGAATCAGGAGTTGTATAATCTTGTTTTCAACATGTACGAACAGGGTAAAATTCCTACAGACTTTGAGAAAAACATTATGATCCCCATTCCAAAGAAGGCAAATGCTACAAGATGTGAAAATTATAGGACGCTCAGCCTAGTTACTCACGCCTCTAAAATATTAACCTCAATTATCCTATAACGCATAGAACAAAAAGTCGAAGCTACACTCTCCGAAGACCAGTTTGGAATCCGGAAAGATAGAGGAACCAGAGAAGCAATATTTGCTCTAAAACTAATAATAGAGAAACGACTAGATAAGAACCTGAAAACATACATAGATTTCGTAGATGTAGAGAAAGCCTTTGATAATGTTAAATGGGATAAGATGTTTGAGGTACTCAAAAAAGTAGGAATAGACCATAAAGATAGAAAAATGATATGGAACCTGTACAAAAACGAGACAGCAGTTATCCGTGGAATGACAAAACAAGAAGAGGTGCAGATACGGAAAGGTGTCCGACAAGGTTGCGCACTATCCCCTGTTATCTTTAACGTATACATCGAAGAGGCGCTGAAAAAAGTAAGGGAAAATTCACAGACAGGTGTAGTAATTCATGGCCAACGAATAGATATGATAAGATATGCCGATGATATAGCTGCCCTGGCTGAAAGTGAAGAAGATCTTGTAGTCCTACTGAATAGAATGGATAAAGTTATGAGTCAAGAATATAATATGAGAATTAATAAAGCAAAAACAAAAGTAATGTCGTGCGACAAAGAAGATCAAGTGAAAGTCCAAGTCCATGTAAGCAATGAACTGCTTGAATAAGTTGATAAATTTACTTATCTGGGCAGTAATATTACCAGGGATGGAAGGAGCAAGGCAGAAGTGAGAAGTAGAATAGCTCAAGCAAAGGCTGCTTTTAACGAGAAGAAAAACATATTAACATCTAAGAGCATCAGCCTTGAAATCAAAAAAAGATTTTTGAAATCATATGTGTGGAGTGTGGCATGCTATGGGTGTGAAACATGGACTCTCGGGACAGAGGAAGACCAGAAGCTAAATTCTTTTGAAATGTGGTGCTATAGGCGCATGCTCAAAATAAAATGGATCGACAAGGTCACAAACGAAGTGGTTCTGGAAGGAGCAGGTGAGAAGAGAAGCTTCTGGATTTCATTGTTAAAAGAAGAGTGCAATTTACAGGCCATCTATTAAGACATAAAGGACTCCTGAACACAATCATAGAGGGATATGTCGATGGAAAAAGACCAAGAGGAAGACCACGACTGAGGTACATGGATCAAATCATGGAAGATGTGGGATGTAACACCTATAAAGAAATGAAGAGAAAAGTTGAAAGACGCACAGAATGGAGACAAGCTGCCATTGTAGCTGTTGCAAACCAATCCTTGGATTGACCACTACAGAAGAAGTCTTTCATCCACCCCCAGATGCAGTAATCTAGGGGTGTCAAACCTGGAGATCTGGCAGGCCAGTTGATAGGACCCCCGCGGCCTATCCATCGATGTGGGAATTGCCGATTAAGATAAGCTGTTCCCACATGGTGGAAGTGTGCAGCTGCCCCGTCTATTTGGAAATACATGTGGCGTCTTGTTTCCAGAGGAACATCTTCAAGAAACTGTTGTGTCTTCTTGCAAAAACTTACCGTACATCTGACCACTTAAATTTCCTTGGAGAATAAACGGCCCCCAGTAACTGGTCACACACAACACCACACCAGATACTGACAATGAATCTGCGTTGAAATTGAGATACTACTTTGGCATGGGGATTTTCGTCTGCCCAGATATGCATGTTAAGCATGTTGTTCATGCCATCTCTTCTAAAGGTTGCTTCGTCACTGAACATTATGAAGAGACAGAGCTGCCGATTCCATTTAACCAGTTACGAAAGTGCAAACGGTTGGGACAATCATTTGGCTCTAAAGGGTGAACTTTCTGCACATGAAAAAAATCCTACGTTTAATCGGGTAGCTAGGCATCTTGTGCTTGAACGAGGGCTGCGCTCTACTGAATTAAGAATGTTTTCCTCTTCTTGAACGTCAAGATCTCTTTCAGAGTGAATACGAATACTGGGAAGAGTACCAGTTTCTAGCAATGTTCGATATGTTCCACTAAATGTTTTGGCACCCGGAATCCTACGATTAGGATACCGACGGCGATATTTGGCACCAGCAGCTTTCGCATTACCATGACAGAAATGTATACCATCTCTCCATACTCCTGCGATGAAAACATGTACGGCATCGCAGAGTGTATTGTATACAGGAGACAATAACAGTAAACAATGACTGCAGTAACAACAACGTGGTTGTTATGCAAACGTGCCACTCGTTGCACTAGTCTACCTTCGTGTGTCCTGTGAACCCAAGTGTAGCGCTCCATACACCGTGGCATGTTTCGAAACACTGTTGTAGCTACTTAATTATGGATCTGATCACGTTACTATATTTACATTTTTTGTTCCGAATAACCTAAAGAATAACCTCCAGCAACTGGGGGAAAACCTCGTCCTCACCCTGTAGAACTCTGGAAACGAATTAGTCATTATAGTAGTCCTGTATAAAACGAAACAAACCATCTACTCGTCAGTCCTTATTTAGTGAAATTTAACGATTTATTTAAATTTATTTATTTCCAGTCAGTCTAATTTCTCCAGATATAAAAAAAGATCCGGGTTTGCGCCAGAAAGTTCTATAAAAACCATTCCAGGTCGTTCCCGGACTCCCTCAAAGCTAGGACAGATCCAGAAAACCCCGGACCTATGGCAGCCCTACCTAGGAAGGCAACGTTAACTTGACGGCACCTCACGGTGACTACCCATTTTATTGGGACCGCATAAACATGTTGTGGTGTCACTGCCAGACACCACACTTGCTAGGTGGTAGCTTAAATCGGCCGCGGTCCATTAGTACATGTCGGACCCGCGTGTCGCCACTGTGTGATCGCAGACCGAGCGCCACCACACGGCAGGTCTCGAGAGACGTACGAGAACTCGCCCAGTTGTACGACGACGTTGCCAGCGACTATACGGACGAAGCCATTTCTCTCATTTACCGAGAGACAGTTAGAATAGCCTTCAGCTAAGTTAATGGCTACGACTTAGCAAGGCGCCATTAGCCTTAAATAGCTTGTATATAAAGATTCACTTGTATCGCCACAATCTCCAGATGTCTCATCAAGAACGATGTATACAAGGATGTATTAAAAGTTAAGTATATTCCAAAGATACGTATTTTCTTTATCACATTCATTAAGTCTCCTGTTTCAGACCTCACTTCATCCTTCGTGAGTTAGCGCGTGCATCTTGGCCGCCTCTTTCAATTAGTGTGCGTAGTGTTGGCAAGTCTGCCGACACTACACATGTAGTAGTTTTATCACTCAGTCGATCGGCAGCTTCATTTTTTTTTTTTTTGTAGCTTATTAGTAATGTCGGAGTTCGTTGACATGCAACCTTTATTTCCTTATGAACTGCTGAGTACAAAAATTTCGAATATTCTAGCTATAGAAACGTAAATGTAATACTGCATTTGTCGTCATTTAGGTACCATAGTATATTTGATTTTACAAGGATGATATCTCTTTAAGACTACTTCATTTTTTTCATCGTTGTGTTTAATGTGTGTTACGACACAACAGTTCACTCCTTAAACGAAAGCAAGAGCGGGGAATGCACGTGCCTCAACGGAAAACGCAACAATGTTGCTCAATAGTGTATTCGTTCACGTTAAAAACCAACGGAAAAATGCTCCTGTCGTAGCATAAAAAGGCGAATATGGTCCTCTTTAAAAGACTCTGATTAAAAAGTGGGGTACCAGGGACCTCATTCCACCCTCCTCAGCACCTTTAAAAAGTCTCCCAAAAATTCGTTCTCTTTTGAAAGTGCAGCTCACCTCTCAAGCCCACAAGCTCCCTTAAATGTAACTCGCTCACACCCAACACTAGTCTGTCGCTGTAAGTCTCTCATACCCAACCACTCTAACTTGCCTATTCTCTCTCACTCATTCAGCCCATCTCATTGTCATTATATCTTTGTGTCTCTCTAAACATCACTATATCCTGTCTCACAGCCACATTTCCATTCGGTCTATCCTACTACTAATGTCTCCTCTAACTATCACTCACTCTCTCCCTCTTGCTCTCTATTACTGCCACTACCTCATTAATTCCTCTCCATTGCTGCTATCTTTTTCACTGTCACTATCTCTCTCTTCCTGCCACTGTCATAGACTCTCTCTCTCATTATCACTGGCTCTCACCTGCTTTCACTGTCTCCTCCTCTTTGTTCCTCTGCCACTGGCAATGTCTCTTTCACTCTTTTTCCTAGCACTGTTCTGTCACTGTGAACTGTGTTCCACTGTCACTGTGTCCCTCTTTGTCTCACACACTGGTATTGTTTCCTTCACTCTTTCTATACCACAACCACTACTACCTCCAGTATTTATTACTTTTCCGTCTCCTTCCCACTGACTCTGTCTGTCTCCTTCTCTTCCAGCATAAAAAAGCGCGAATACGTTTACATGCCAAAATCTTTGGGGAAAATTTTAAAGAGGTTATGGAAGGTAGAATGAGACAGCTACCCCCGCCCCCCTATTTTTCAGTTGGAGTGTTTTGAACAGGAAAATATTTGTCTTTCTTGTGCTGCGATAGGAGTATTTTTCTGCTGGTTCCATTCTTTTTCCTGCTGCACCAGTAAAATTTTGATGGATAATTCAAGTGAAATTTAAATAACACAAAAGCGATTTTACACCTCAGATTGTATTTTATGTGCACAGAAATTTTAGATGTGTTTCAGTACTACAAAATGGGGTTCCCGAATGGTAGTGCTACGTCACTTTATAAACTACGTTTACGGCTCATACCGGATTTTACGTGCTTATTTTACGTGTACAAGTAGGGTAAGTTTGAACCTATACATCTCGGAAACGGATAAGGATATCAAGAAAATTTTCAAGGTTGTAGGGGATCGAGATCTTAGGAGTATATCGTAAACATTTCAGCCATTTGGTGTGATAGTCGTCTTAGAATTTGCGGCACGGTTTTGGTACCCAAAAGCCACGATTTTGGGGTGCTTCTTCATAACAGCTAAAGATGTTTGAAAACTGGAAGATGTCACTTCTAAAAAAATGCATAGAGAACATATCGTTAAAATTTGAGCAGTTTTTTGCTGTTTTTTTTCGGGTTTTCTGAGGAACCTCCCATCAACTAAATGGTGACCTGGGTTTGGAATAGAACGGGAATATTTGCTGCAGGAGTTGTATGTGTAGACGACTTGATCCCGCATGGTTTGAATGTTGTGAACTGCATTGTGAGAAATGAAGATGAATAGGGCATCCAGTTCGGGATTTCAGCCAAAAGTGTAACAGAGGTCATGGCAGGTGGAAGGCGGGGTAGGGCTAGTAGCTCATGGTAAAATGGCTTTGGGACTCCTGAACCACTTTGCGTCGTGTCCATTAAATATAAACACAGCTGAAACGCGCGCAGTGGCGATATTTGGCCCAGAAAACTTAGCGAATAGTAGGAAACAAAAGTTTTTGTTGGACACTGGTCCACAGATATCCGTGGCAAGTTTGGACCTCATAGGGAATAGGAGGCTGGGCCCATTACGATGTGGTCGAAACGATGTGCATTTTCTGGGTTCAGGGGACTTGAATTTTCGGATTATACCAAAAAATTTCCGGGTTTGTGTGGAAGTTTTGCCTCATACAGGCAATGATTACTGCACAATCTTAGGGTAAGATTTCTTGCTTGAATATCACTCTAGAATTGGCCTTGATCACTGCATGGTAGACTTAGATGGGACGTCGTTCCATGTGGGGTAAACTAGCGATATTGCTGCATTGCTACAAGTGGAAACATTTAGACTATGTGCACGGCCACTAAGGATCAATTTGTGCGACAGTGTACACTAAACTAAAGGAAGCCGTCAGTTTAGCTGCATTACGGGAGAGGGTAGCCCACTTGGGAGGAACAGAAAAGATAACAATCGACAATAGTTAAAATATGAGGACTTGTTTAATTCTCATGGGTCTTGTCCAGTGACACCAGTGACGCAGCATACAATCCCAGCTGGGAACGAACAAGCATTGTATCATTAGCAATGTCATATACCACATCACCCATAACAAGTGGAAGAATTTTTTAAACGACAACTACGACATGTTATTATTGAGGAAACAACAAGCCCTTTGGAAGCATAAATGGAAATTGCCCCAAAGAAAAGTGCAGACAATGGTTTATCACTTTTGTTGCGGCTGTCGGTACCCTTAATAGGTGTACAGTTACAAGAGCTTATCCAATCTAGAATATAATGGGAACTTTAATGGTTCAAATGGCTCTGAGCACTATGGGACTTAACAGCGGAGGTCATCAATCCCCTAGAACTTAGAACTACTTAAACCTAACTAACCTAAGGACATCACACACATCCATGCCCGAGACAGGATTCGAACCTGCGACCGTAGCAGCAGCGCGGTTCCGGACTGAAGCGCCTAGAACCGCTCGGCCACTTCGGCCGGCTGGAACTTTAATCACTGGCGATCAAAGAAAAGTTGAGGAAGTTAGAGAAATGTATCTGTTTAATAGTGCTTGCCAGGAATTATTATAAATATAAGGCTACTACAAAAGTAGCGGTGACTGTACTTCAGTTTCGAGTGCTAACATGTATGATAACATCTGCCTTATCTGCTGGCTGTTGAAATTATATAAACTTTCTACTTACTGAAGGCTTTAAGCTGAATCTTTAAAACTGACGCTTCCAGCAGGTTCATCGAACAACAAAATTAAGTAGTCTGGATATCAACTCTGAAATTCTAGCCTCTCAGGGACGGTTACGAAAAATTGCACTTTACATCTTAATAACGGCTTTAAATTATAATTATTTTCCTTTCTCAAATAATTCACAATTATCTATGGTTTTTATTTACTGTAAACTTACGTTGCCTAAGGTTGCATTCTGCATAGCTGCGTGCACAGTGATGAATTAAACATTTGCCATGAAGCAATTCTCAAGACTTATTTTATCTGATCGAATCAATAAGATTTAATGCTAAAGTAATGCCTAAGCAAAATCTATCGAGAGAAGTGGGAGTCGTTAAATGGCGTTTGTGTCTTTTATATTTTCTAACAGTCGGCTAGTAGAACGAAAATTACTGCAGCAGTGTTTGAACTACGCGTGCAAGCGTCTATGGAATGTAATTTGACTGACAAACAAAGATATGGAACCTGCTGATATGTCAAAACAACCTAAAAAGCTTTGGTCTTACGTAACGTCTGTAAATGTAATGTAATTTGTCTATTTGCTCGTTGATCGTGATGGCACCAACACCAGAAGATTGTAGAATGTAGGCTAATATGCTAAATTACGTCTTTAATATTACTGCATCGAAGATCACAATGATGCTATTACTCTCGATTGTGCCTTCAAGTGAAGTCTCTCGATATAGGAAACACTGTAGGACCTGGGAGGGCGTACTTTAGAAAGCATACACGGTCTCTAAAATGTAAATATACGCATAAAGGTTGAAGTAAACATGGATCCACATGCAAGCTGTGTGCTGGATAATTGTGTTTGTGTGGTTACCGAGCCACCATTGAGCTCAGTATGAAATATTGTCGTAGTTAGTACAAACATATTTGAAATGGAAACTTTTCGATAAAGTCCTTATCTAATTGGGCTCGAATTTTAGCCAAGGCTTATAATAGGGGAAAGTGGTAGATGCATGATGTTGTACTGGCACAGTTCGCGGCTGATGTAACACAGCATTTAGTAACCCTGGCGAGCCACAGGGGAGTGTTATGGGACCATTGCTTTTCGCAGTATATATAAATGACCTAGTAGATAGTATCGGAAGTTCCACGCGACTTTTCGCGGATGATGCTGTAGTATACAGAGAAGTTGCAGCATTAGAAAATGGCAGCGAAATGCAGGAAGATCTGCAGCGGATAGGCACTTGGTGCAGGGAGTAGCAACTGACCCTTAACATAGACAAATGTAATGTATTGCGAATACATAGTAAGAAGTATCCTTTATTGTATGATTATATGATAGCGGAACAAACTCTGGTAGCAGTTACTTCTGTAAAATATCTGGGAGTATGCGTGCGGAACGATTTGAAGTGGAATGATCATATAAAATTAATCGTTGGTAAGGCGGGTACTAGGTTGAGATTCATTGGGAGAGTCCTTAGAAAATGTAGTCATCAACAAAGGAGGTGGCTTACAAAACACTTGTTCGACCTATACTTGAGTATTTCTCATCAGTGTGTGATCCGTACCGGGTCGGGTTGATAGAGGAGATAGAGAAGATCCAAAGAAGAGCGGCGCGTTTTGTCACAGTGTTATTTGGTAAGCGTGATAGCATTACGGAGATGTTTAGCAAACTCATGTGACAGACTCTGCAAGAGAGGCGCTCTGCATCGCGGTGTAGCTTGCTGTCCAGGTTTCCAGAGTGTGCGTTTCTGGATGAGGTATTGAATATATTGCTTCCCCCTACTTATACCTCCCGAGGAGATCACGAATGTAAAATTAGAGAGATTCGAGCGCGCACGGAGGATTTCCGGCAGTCGTTCTTCCCGCGAACCATACGCGACTGGAACAGGAAAGGGAGGTAATGACAGTGGTACGTAAAGTGCCCTCCGCCACACACAGTTGGGTGGCTTGTGGAGTATAAATGTAGATGTAGATGTAGATCTAACACTCCAAGACGGATAGGTCAAATAGGCTTTGTACCTCGGCCTCCAAGATCAGCTGACGTCAATTCTGTGGATTTTTCTGTATGCAGTATCTCAAAACTGAAATGAGCGACATTCCCATCGATATGAGTGAAGAAACAGAGCAGCGAATTTTATAGCCTTGCCAAGATGCTCGAGATAATCCGGGGGCTGCCTGGAACTCACTGCAGAAATGGCCGGTCGCGGTGGTCTAGCGGTTCTGGCGCTGCAGTCTGGAACCGCACGACCGCTACGGTCGCAGGTTCGAATCCTGCCTCGGGCATGGATGTGTGTGATGTCCTTAGGTTAGTTAGGTTTAAGTAGTTCTAAGTTCTAGGGGACTTATGACCTAAGATGTTGAGTCCCATAGTGCTCAGAGCCATTTGAGCCACTGCAGAAATGAGCTCAGTGTTACATCCAAATGCGAAGATGACACTTGAAACAGAGCTTTTAACACCATACGTAAATTGTAACAGTACGGTATTTTTTTAAGATAGTCCATCTCATACACTGTCCAAGCACGTTGTGACCACCAGTCAAAAGCCTGAATAGACACCTTTTGCAGCAAGGACCGCTGCTGGACGTGCAGGAATAGAGTCAGTGAGTTTCTGGAAGCTACCGACAGGGTTTTGGAGCCATGCCGACTCCAGATCACACCACAGATTTTCGATTGAGTTTAAAGCCGGGAAGTTGGTGGCTAGGGGGATTCGGTAAATTCGTCCTGATGCTCTCCAAACCACGAGCGTACACTGCGAGCTGTGTGACCTGTTGTACTGTCCTGCTGATAGATGCCACCGTGCCGAGGAAAAATAAACTGCATGTGCGGGTGGACAGATGTATGCTCGTGTTTATCCACTTTGCCTTCCAGAATAACGAGATAACACGGGGAACGGCGCGGAAACATTCCCCAGACCATAATGCTCCCTCTTCCGCGGTGGACTCTTCCTGCGACTGCAGCAGGGCGTTTGCCTTCAGACGTTTTACTCCGTTCACGGCAACGGCCATCTGTCATCTAAAAAGGCCATTTTTCATCACTCAGTGGACGCCCAGCAGTTGTTTTGGCGTGCAAATTCCAGCCTTCATCGCCGATGAACAGCAGTCAGCATTGTTGCTGCGCAGGCCTATAGGCAGCAACGTTCGCTGAACGGTCATTGAGGAGCCACTGTCACTAGACATTTGGTTTACCTGGGCGATCACTTGCTCAACAGCTGCACATCTATTCGCCAGTACGCATCTCCGCAGTCGTCGTTCGCCCTTGTCATCTATGGCTCTTGGTGCACCACAATGGCCTCGGTGTCGGTTTTGGATAGCACCATTTCGCTAAACCACAGCAGCATGCTAACAGTTTGCAGACTTAGCCGTTTCGCAAATGCTTCCTTCCTTGGCCCGCAAGCGAATGATCACGCCCTTCTGGGCGTCAAATAAACCACCCCATTTGCGTATTACGACAACGACTAGACTGTTTCCAGCCCACCCCTACCCCAACCCCCCACTCAACACGCTTTATACACCGTCCACTCCTAGTGCTGCCACCTGTCGTCTGTGAGTGGTTATTGCATATTGACTTCGAACACAGGCAATGGTCACATTAATGTGACTGGACTGTGTACATGCAATTGCAATGACGGACGACTGGCGGAAGATCCCTCTTCTTAACAGTGTACAGAAGATGTAAATCGTAACAAGAAATGTGCTGAAGCTGTACCATAAGTCAGGCCATCTCATGTAACATGTTACGGCTGACAGTAGAAATATTTTCTACCCCTTCAGAATAACTGTCTGCGTCTTTTTTTGAGTTCTCTCTCTTCTGACTGGTTTGAAGCACCCCGCCACGAATTCCTCTCTTGTGCCAACTTCTTCATCTCAGAATAGCCTTCTAGTAACATGCAAGTTAATCACTGATCCCTTAACACATGTCATGTCATCCTGTCCCTTCTTCTTGTTAGTGTTTTCCACATATTCCTTTCCTCGCCGATTCTGTGTAGAATCTCCTCATTCTTTACCTCATCAGTACACCTAATTTTCAACATTCATATGTAGCACCACATCACAGATGATTCGATTCTCTTCTGCTCTGATTTTCTCAAATCCATGTTTCACTAACACACTATGCTGTGCTCCGAACATACATTCTCAGTAATTTGTTCCTCAGATTAAGGCCTATGTTAGATACATCACTTGGTCAGGAATGCCGTTTTTGTCAGTGTTAGTTGGATTTTGATGTCCGCCGTGCTCCGTCCATCATTGGTTATTTTGCTGCCCTGGGTAATAGACCTCCTTAACTCCAACTACTTCGTAATCATCAAACTTGATGTTAAGTTTCTCGCTGTTCTCATTTCTGCTATTTCTCATTACTTTCGTCTTTTATCTATTTAAGCCCAGTCCATATTCTGTACTCATTAGATTGTTCATTCCATTCAGCACGTCAGGTAATTCTTCTTCACTTTCACTGAGGATATCAATGTCATCAGCGAATCTTGTCATTGAAGTCCTTTCACCTTGAATTTTAATTCTACTTTTGAACCTTTCTCTGCTTTCTATCATTGCTTCTTCGATATACAGATTGAACAGTAGGGGCGAAACACTGCTCCCTGTTTTACTCCTATCTTTATGACAACATAAAGATAAAATCATTGAATAGGTTACCATTTAACGTAATCCACACCAAAGTATTTTGGAACTATTTAAACAAACCTGTTACAAAATCTGAGCTCATGTCCCTCTGCGTCCGCAAGGAAAAGACAAGTTACATCTGTATCTGCAGTTTTCATTTATTTTAACACAACTGAAAATGAGACGGCAGCAGAGACAAAATTGCTCAAGTGAGTGTCTAATCGATAGGAAAGATACCTGTAGAAAAAATGAAGATGAAAACGCTGCATAAAACCACGAAAATAAATTGAAAGAGATGTGACACAGCCAAGGGAGGAGCAATATATTACAGTTGTGGGAGAAATTTAAAGTCACTTAGATAAGGACTTAGGATAAAGAGATACATTTCAAATACGTTTGTACTGATTAGGTCAATATTTCATACTTACGTCAATGGCGGCTCGTAACCACATGCGGACCTATGTTTACCAGAATGTTTTTGGTTCTATTATCGCATATTTTCAACTGCGTCAGTTTTTGCTCATAATTATGATACATTCTGTATATCGAAAACAGGGAAGAACTGATCTCACTTCCAGCAGCTTATTTTACGTTATTGTGCAGCATGTACCAGTATATCAAAAAGAAAACTGTGTCTTCATTAACGCCATTTGTGTGCCTGGCTACCAACTTTTTCATTTTACTCTCGATTGGTCTCATTTCTTGTTCATTCGTATTTATTTTTGGATATTAATATAGGTTTACCATTTCGCATTAGATTAACTGAAAGTACTAAATTGTTGTCAATCATGTGATGAAGAAAGAGGGATACTTCACTGATACTGTGGTTATGAAGATTGGGGTGGGCTAATGTTTATGTTTCAGCTCTTCCCGGGTACTCAGAAATGGGTTAAGTGAGAAGTTAAACTTGTATATACTATTTATAGTCCTAAACAACTAAGCTGATTCAAAGCTTATGCTGCGCACTCTCAGTTTCTGGTTGCCTAGCTAACGGCATCCAGGTGCAAAAAAAAATTTGATTTACAATATTTCATGTACTTATTTATCGAATTTAATAATTAAAAATTCTGTCATGATGTACTTACAAACAGGTACAATTTTATGTTGAAGGTTTAACACCGTAAAACAAGTATTATGTTAAGAAACTATGTACTGTCATCCCTTAAATTATATAACGACCTGAATCGCGTTTCGCTTGATTTGTATGCAGCCCACATAACGTAGCTGTCGTGCAGATCCTCTAAGCTCTTTGCAGTACAGTCGTTCGACTATACAAAACGGATACAACTAGAGATCACTTGAGAACACTGTTTCTTAAAGTAATCAGTCCACATATAAATCAAAACCACGATGTTTCAAATACTAGGAAACGTGTCATTAGAGAACTTTAAACGATATGACAAACTTTCTTGTACTGGATCTGGATTGAAACCAAGCACCTATAGCCATCGTCATTGGTGACTAGGAATGAGGAATCTTGAAATTTCGAAGTTATCACCAGTATCAGTTAGCAAATCTGAACTTGAAAATTCTTTTGCACTGTCTGGAATCCTGTCAAGACCCTTACCTCCCTGTTAACTAACCACGGAAAACGTTTAATATACACTCCTGGAAATTGAAATAAGAACACCGTGAATTCATTGTCCCAGGAAGGGGAAACTTTATTGACACATTCCTGGGGTCAGATACATCACATGATCACACTGACGGAACCACAGGCACATAGACACAGGCAACAGAGCATGCACAATGTCGGCACTAGTACAGTGTATATCCACCTTTCGCAGCAATGCAGGCTGCTATTCTCCCATGGAGACGATCGTAGAGATGCTGGATGTAGTCCTGTGGAACGGCTTGCCATGCCATTTCCACCTGGCGCCTCAGTTGGACCAGCGTTCGTGCTGGACGTGCAGACCGCGTGAGACGACGCTTCATCCAGTCCCAAACATGCTCAATGGGGGACAGATCCGGAGATCTTGCTGGCCAGGGTAGTTGACTTACACCTTCTAGAGCACGTTGGGTGGCACGGGATACATGCGGACGTGCATTGTCCTGTTGGAACAGCAAGTTCCCTTGCCGGTCTAGGAATGGTAGAACGATGGGTTCGATGACGGTTTGGATGTACCGTGCACTATTCAGTGTCCCCTCGACGATCACAAGTGGTGTACGGCCAGTGTAGGAGATCGCTCCCCACACCATGACGCCGGGTGTTGGCCCTGTGTGCCTCGGTCGTATGCAGTCCTGATTGTGGCGCTCACCTGCACGGCGCCAAACACGCATACGACCATCATTGGCACCAAGGCAGAAGCGACTCTCATCGCTGAAGACGACACGTCTCCATTCGTCCCTCCATTCACGCCTGTCGCGACACCACTGGAGGCGGGCTGCACGATGTTGGGGCGTGAGCGGAAGACGGCCTAACGGTGTGCGGGACCGTAGCCCAGCTTCATGGAGACGGTTGCGAATGGTCCTCGCCGATACCCCAGGAGCAACAGTGTCCCTAATTTGCTGGGAAGTGGCGGTGCGGTCCCCTACGGCACTGCGTAGGATCCTACGGTCTTGGCGTGCATCCGTGCGTTGCTGCGGTCCGGTCCCAGGTCGACGGGCACGTGCACCTTCCGCCGACCACTGGCGACAACATCGATGTACTGTGGAGACCTCACGCCCCACGTGTTGAGCAATTCGGCGGTACGTCCACCCGGCCTCCCGCATGCCCACTATACGCCCTCGCTCAAAGTCCGTCAACTGCACATACGGTTCACGTCCACGCTGTCGCGGCATGCTACCAGTGTTAAAGACTGCGATGGAGCTCCGTATGCCACGGCAAACTGGCTGACACTGACGGCGGCGGTGCACAAATGCTGCGCAGCTAGCGCCATTCGACGGCCAGCACCGCGGTTCCTGGTGTGTCCGCTGTGCCGTGCGTGTGATCATTGCTTGTACAGCCCTCTCGCAGTGTCCGGAGCAAGTATGGTGGGTCTGACACACCGGTGTCAATGTGTTCTTTTTTCCATTTCCAGGAGTGTAATTTCAATTAACAGATTTGCACATGTTAAATTTTGTGATGGGGACGCGAACCCAGCACGTAATCAGGTTGTTAAATAAGTAAAATCAGATATTATATATCGAATATTTTCAGTAGCAGCAAGATGTCTGAATTTGAAATGTGGACACTATTTTTTTGCCTGACCGGGAATCGAATCCGGCACTTACCGCCGCCATTTCCTGTCCATGAATTGTTTGCTCATCAGTAGTGAGATGTATGCGTGTTTGACTATCGCTATTGTTGACAACACACGAAGAGACATTGAAAATGAAAATTATGTATCACTAATAGTTCGCTGTGCATATGCTAGGGCTTCAAATGAAACCATGAATATTTTTGTGCTGGGCTAGGAATCAACTCACACATATGCCTTTCGTGTGGCCCTAGATGAGTTTGCAGTCTTGAGGAAAACGATGAAAAGATCAAACTACATTATTCCATATGGGCCAGATACCACGAAAGACGAGATCCGAAATCGAATCCCAGTCCGGCACCAAATGTTTCAACGTCACAAGATCAAATAAAATAAGAGCCCTGTGACCTGAAGTTACCATTGGCTCATTAAATAAAATCACATTTTCGCGGAATTACTCTAACTGTAGTATCCACTTCCACAATGTAGAAAAATATTTCAATGTTACAAAACTGACGTACGATTCAGAGGACTTACACTTAGTCGCCAACCAGAAATTCTAACTCTGTGGAATACCAGTTTCAGTAAACGGACGTAGCGAAGACTGTTTACCACAGCTTTTTCTCGCCGAAAAATGTGCATATAACTTATTGGCCTCTGTAGCCATACTGCAACAGTAATTTCATGTGGAAGCAATGCATACGAATTGCAGAATTTAATAGTGCCGTATAATCCTGACGTAAACTGGCTGTTATTCACTTCAGGCCATAGGTACTGTAACGTCATACTGACACCAACAGTGTCCTCATACCGCCAACTTCGTTGATAGTTTCACTTGATTTTGTAATAACTGAAGTGAAAGTCACCTGATCTACCAACAAGGGAGGTTTCAGTTCTTTTCTCCTTCCCTTCTGGGAAGGAGAAATGCGGCCAGTTATCGCCTCAGAAACCGCTATTTACTGCTGTTAAGATGATTTGTTTTAGCTTAGTCGTAGGTGAAGGAATTTAGTTTAGTCGTAAAAAATCTTAAGAAGCAGCTTTCACAAAGATACCGAGTAAGAACAACTTATTTTCCAGGTAGGAAAAGGTTTAAAAACAAAGTCTTTACTTTTTGAGCCAGGTCGACGGCACTGCATTACAGTTTGCCTAAGAGGTATCAGGTGATGTGTTCCTGTAGCTGTGGAAGTCATTAGTCGAAACCGAGTTCAATATCTAAGGGTATGGTACTGCTAAAATTACAAAACGATTAACAAGGCTGAGGTCAACCTCAAACTGAGGTATATTTAGAGTTATCAGCCAGAACATTATGATCAAAGACCTACTTATCGATATAAATCCGTCCAGGCGATAGCAGCGTCACCTACGAGGAATGACTGCTAGTCAGACACAAACACACGGTGCATATAGTATCACTAAGCGTCCTGTCCGAGTAGAGAATGGGGAAGGCGCCCGATCTATCAAAGTTTGACCGAGGGCGGATTGTGAGGGCCCGGAGGCTCGGACGAGTATTTCGACAAATGCACGATTTGTCGAGCGTTCGAGGAGTTCTGTGGTGAGTTTGCTTAGCACGTGGCGAAACCAAGATGAAACCACGTCCGGTCGTCGTCTGGTTGGGCGGCCAACCTTCATCACACATGTCGGACGTCGTAGACTGGTCAGACTGGTAAAACAGGACAGGCGGCGAACTGTGGCGGAACTGACATCAGACTTTAATGCCGGGCAGACTAGAAGTGTCTGTGTGAACATACAGTGGACCGAACACTCCCACCGATAGGCCTCTGCAGCCGACGGCCCATCCATGTGCCAATGTTATCATCACGACATCGGCAACTACTACTGAAATGGGACGTGACCATTGGCACTGGACTTTGGCGCAGTGGCCGACAGTTGCACGGTCTGATGAATCCCGATACCTTCTTGATAATGCCGACGGGTGCGCGCGAATCCGTCGTCTTCCAGGGGCCCAGCTCCTTGACACCTGTACATCTACATCTACATCTACATCTACATCTACATCCATACTCCGCAAGCCACCTGACGGTGTGTGGCGGAGGGTACCTTGAGTAACTCTATCGGTTCTCCCTTCTATTCCAGTCTCGTATTGTTCGTGGAAAGAAGGATTGTCGGTATGCCCCTGTGTGGGCTCTAACCTCTCTGATTTTATCCTCATGGTCTCTTAGCGAGATATACGTAGGAGGGAGCAATGTACTGCTTGACTCCTCGGTGAAGGTATGTTCTCGAAACTTCAACAAAAGCCCGTACCGAGCTACTGAGCGTCTCTCCTGCAGAGTCTTCCACTGGAGTTTATCTATCATCTCCATAACGCTTTCGCGATTACTAAATGATCCTGTAACGAAGCGCGCTGCTCTCCGTTGGATCTTCTCTATCTCTTCTATCAACCCTATCTGGTACGGATCCCACACTGGTGAGCAGTATTCAAGCAGTGGGCGAACAAGTGTACTGTAACCTACTTCCTTTGTTTTCGGATTGCATTTCCTTAGGATTCTTCCAATGAATCTCAGTCTGGCATCAGCTTTACCGACGATCAATTTTATATGATCATTCCATTTTCGATCACTCCTAATGCATACTCCCAGATAATTTATGGAATTAACTGCTTCCAGTTGCTGACGTGCTATATTGTAGCTAAATGATAAGGGATCTTTGTTTCTGTGTATTCGCAGCACATTACACTTGTCTGCATTGAGATTCAATTACCATTCCCTGTACCATGCGTCAATTCGCTGCAGATCCTCCTGCATTTCAGTACAATTTTCCATTGTTACAACCTCTCGATATACCACAGCATAATCCGCAAAAGGCCTCAGTCAACTTCCGATGTCATCCACAAGGTCATTTATGTATATTGTGAATAGCGACGGTCCTATGACACTCCCTGCGGCACACCTGAAATCACTCTTACTTCGGAAGACTTCTCTCCATTGAGAATGACAAGCTGCGTTCTGTTATCTAGGAACTCTTCAATCCAATCACACAATTGGTCTGATAGTCCATATGCTTTTACTTTGTTCATTAAACGACTGTGGGGAACTGTATCGAACGCCTTGCGGAAGTCAAGAAACACGGCATCTACCTGGGAAACCGTGTCTATGGCCCTCTGAGTCTCGTGGACGAATAGCGCGAGCTGGGTATCACACGATCGTCTTTTTCGAAACCCATGCTGATTCCTACAGAGTAGATTTCTAGTCTCCAGACAAGTCATTATACTCGAACATAATACGTGTTCCAAAATTCTACAAATGATCGACGCTAGAGATATAGGTCTATAGTTCTGCACATCTGTTCGACGGCCCTGCTTGAAAACGGGGATGACCTGTGCCCTTTTCCAATCATTTGAAACGCTACGCTCTTCTACAGATCTACGGTACACCGCTGCAAGAAGGGGGGCAAGTTCCTTAGCACACTCTGTGTAAAATCGAACTGGTATCCCATCAGGTCCAGCAGCCTTTCCTCTTTTGAGCGATTTTAATTCCCATCACGGGAATTTACGGGAATTAGGTGCAAATATGCTGCCAACTCCCTGAACTGTGACTGAAACACACAGATTTCTGTCCTTACAGCACACTTTCGCCTTACGATAAATATGATAATTACGTAATTCAACTGAATTTTCTGATACATTTCAGTCATGATGATGGAATATATGCTCCTGGATGAGATATTACCACATGAGTAACTTTGCTACCGCTGTGTCGAAATTTTATGACTCTTGCGTTAGCAGATATTAAACCTCCACGATCTCACACACAAGGCATCTCCAAAACAAGTAGATCTTTCAGTTTGCTTATATTCTTCAAAACTTCGATAATGGAAGTAAACGTCAGATGCACTGCCTGCATTTCCACCGAAGACGCATTGCGTCGCTTTCACTCGATATATCACTTCTTTTTCAAGCAAAATGTGTGACATTACAGACCATATCATACCATTCTGTAAATATAACGCCCGCGATTGGTTGGGTGGTGTAATGGTTAAGGTGATCAGTTTCTAATCTTCAGATAGGGGGTCTGAATCATGTCTCTTCCACGAAATTTAATTCATGGCAAGAGTTATTACTTTAGGAGGACAACGAGAGCTATTAAATATTCACAATTTTTACAGAATTCATATGTATATAACTGAGGATGACGTGGACTCAAACGCTGGACTACGTGTACACCGCCGGTCCCGAACCACTTTTTATCTATCGTGATTTCTGCTTGGCATTAAAAGAAAATGATATCTCCTTTCGTCGGTATCGGCGCACTGAAAAAAAGAGTAATGGGATAGATTTTCTCGAGTTAAAAATACTAAATACTTTGTGTTTGATGCCTTCATTGGCATTAACGTCGTGCGGCATCTGATAAGAGTCCATTTATCGACTGGAAAGAGTGAAATAGGCAGCCTAGTTTTTATGTATAAGCTGCTTCTCTTCTTTGTAGGAAAACAAAACTTTCATTTTCCATAACTAAAATTTTGTCCCCAACAATACATAATTCAGTAAAGTGTGCAGTTTCCGTCCTTATCTACAACTGCATTTAGCCGTCGGGGAATTGAGGGAACAAGTTTCGGGATGAATCTGTGAGACTGTGACAACTCTTCCGATGCGTCATGAACTGCTTCGGACAACCCTGGCTTGGTTGTCGGTGCGGGTCTTCTACACCTAATAATTTTTTTTTCTATCTCTGCCCACACGTGTTCTGTGATCAGCACCTGTGGGAGGCCAGGCCAACAGCTCAGTGTCTCCATTCGTTCGAAACCAATGTTTTACAAGGTTCGCCGTGTGAACAGGGGAAGGTCATGTTGGAAGATTATTCTGCCTCCCGAAAATTTCAGACGAACAGAAAGAAACATTCCATTATCCAGTATTTCACAGTAGTAAAGAAAAAAACGGATGGTCCAGTTGCCACAGAACACCTCAACCACTGGCTGATATCCATCCACAAACTGTGACCGCAGTTCTGCCACATTTTTGCCTCTAATGGGCGTATTTGCTATCGAATCTCGCTCCAATCGGTCGATAACATGGACTGAAGTATTTGGTGCAGTGGAAAACACCTTCTCAGTCGTAAATATAATTTGTCGCAGTACGAAAGCGGTTTGATCTGGCAGCCTTATGTTCCTCATTCAACATTTCCTTAACCGCTGATTTTCGTCCATATCTTCCTTTCTCTTTGAGACGACGACGAATGGTCCACCTGCTAACACTGATCTGGAGGATGATCGTAATTTCTGTGCTAGTCCTAAAAGGGTCTTCATCACAGCAGAGGCGTATGCTATTGGCTTGATCCTCCGAGGTAGTCCGTGGAGGTTAAGGTCAACGATGACGGTTGACGTGGCCTTCCTCCTCCTCCATCCTCTTCACCTTGGGATCTACTACAGATTTTCTGTACCGTAGGACGCAGGAAATGGCGCTGGTACAGTATCAATCTTCATAAAGCACAACATTGCGACTTTTATCAAATTCCTTGGCTGTGAAAGTTCGTAAGTAAGGACCTTCTGATAAGGAGGAGCCGCGCGGGATTAGCCGAGCTGTCTGGGGCGCTGCAGTCATGGACTGTGCGGCTGGTCCCGGCGGAGGTTCGTGTCCTCTCTTGGGCATGGGTGTGTGTGTTTGTCCTTAGTATAATTTAGGTTAAGTAGTGTGCAACCTTAGGGACTGATGACCTTAGCAGTTAAGTCCCATAAAATTTCACACACATTTGAACATATTTTTGATTGCTGTGTATACACATGACTTTTTTGTTGTATACATGTACGACGAAGTTCTTTTGGAACTATATATCTTCATTGGTCCCCTTGTACAATTAATTTAACAAACTGGTACTTCCGTTTTCGTTGCTAGGGTACTAATACACATATAAAAAAAGTTTTGGATCACCTCGGTTCCGAGAGTTCCAGAACCTGGACAGAAAATTGGAGTAGAGATCAACATAAACATCATGTTCGCACTTTTTATTATCCATGAAAACCACACATTGCGTGTTCTACCACCATAAAGCGGGACCCTCAGAGGTGCTGGTCCAAATTGCTGTACACCCAAGTACCTCTAATACCCAGTACCAAGTCCTCTTGCATTGATGCATGCCTATATTCGTCGTGGTATACTGTCCACAAGTTCATAAAGGCACTGTTGATCCAGATTGTCTCACTCCTCAAAAGCGATTCGGCGTAGATCCCTTAGGGTGGCTCGTGGGTCACGTCGTCCATAAACAGCCCTTTCCAATCTATCACAGGCATATTCGGCAGGATTCATATCTGGAGAACATGCTGGCCATTCTAGTCAAGGTGATGTCGTTATCCTGAAGGAAGTTATTCATAAGAAGTGCACGATGGTGGAGCGATTTGTCGTCCATGAAGACGAATGCCTCACCAATATGCGCCGTATGGTTGCACTGTCGGTCGGAGGATGCCATTCACGTATCGTACAGCCGGTATGGCGCCTTTCATGACCACCAGTGGCGTACGTCGGTCCCACATAATGCCTCCACATAACACCAGGAAACCTCCACCTTGCTGCACTCGCTGGACAATGTGTCTAAGGCATTCAGCCTGACCAAGTTGCCTCCAAACACGTCTCCGACGATTGTCTGGTTGAAGGCATATGCTACACTCACCGGTGAAGAGAACGTGATGCCAATCCTGAGCGGTCCATTCGGCATGTTGTTGGGCCCATCTGTACCTCGCTGCATGGTGTCGTGGTAGCAAAGATGGAGCTCGCCGTGGACGTCAGGAGTGAAGTTGCGTATCATGCAGCTTGTTGCGCGCAGTTTGTGCCGTAACACGACGTCCTGTGGCTGCACGAAAAGCATTGTTCAATAGGGTGGCGTTGTTGTAAGAGTTCCTCCGAGCCATAATCCGTAGGTAGCGGTCAGCCACTGCAGTAGTAGCCCTTGGGCGGCCTGAGCGAGGCATGTCATCGACAGTTCCTGTCTCTCTGTATCTCCTCCATGTCCGAACAACATCGCTTTGGCTCACTCCGAGACGCCTGGACACTTCCCTTGTTGAGAGCCCTTCCTGACACAATGTGGACGCGATCGAACCGCGCTAATGACCGTCTAGGCATGGTTGAGCTACAGACAACACGAGCCGTGTAGTTCCTTCCTGGTGGAATGACTGGAACTGATCGGCTGTCGGACCCCCTCCGTCTAATAGGCGCTGCTCATGGATGGTTGTTATATCTTTGGGCGGGTTTAGTGATACCTCTGAACAGTCTAAGGGTCTGTGTCTGTGATACATTATCCACAGAAAACGTCTATCTTCAGAAGTTCTGGGAACTGGGGTGACGCAAAACTTTTTATGATGTTTGTATCATGATCGTTAAGTAAAACAGGTGCATTATCATTATGAATGTCCACACTGCTATTGCTTTCTCTACGCAAAAATTGTGTATGTGTAGCTCTGCGTCTTTCACTTCGACCCGTTAGCTTTCTCCTTCTGGGCAAAGCCTAAAATGGTTCAAATGGCTCTGAGCACTATGGGACTAAACATCTCTGGTCATCAGTCCCCTAGAACTTAGAACTACTTAAACCTAACTAACCTAAGGACATCACACAACACCCAGCCATCACGAGGCAGAGAAAATCCCTGACCCCGCCGGGAATCGAACGCGGGAACCCGAGCGTGGGAAGCGAGAACGCTACCGCACGACCACGAGATGCGGGCAAAGCCTAAAATAAATATAGTTTCCGCATAATATGGGGAGACGGAAGTCGCAGTTATTCAAAATGAAGAAATTAAAAATTAGGGACTTATTTCAGATTTTCTGGTAATGGCAGCGAATGACCGCACAGTTTCTCTGGCAGAAAAGTATGCGAAATAACGACGCCAATATACAACGATATTTACAGACTTCGTTTCTACATGTTGATTTTCACTGCTGACAACATCATCGAGCTAGCAGTTATCGCATTGTAGCTGCTCGGTATGTATGTTTTAGTGCAAATAAACCATGTACACATGAAAACCCCTAGAATGCGATTTCACTAAATGTTGTTACTTTCGTGTGTCATTTCTACCGTAGCACCTGATCGGTGCACAGCACACAGTTTGGTAGCTCTTCAGCTTTAGATATTCAGGAATTGAAGATTTCAATCCGTAATGGAGAATAAAACATCAGTGTTATGAATGTGAAAGCTTCGACTTCCTTTAAGCACACATAACGGCTAAATACACACATTATCTTTTTCTTTGTGCACATCTACGGTATAGTACCTTTCGAATTATATAAGGATCATTGGTCTCCATGTACAAGTAATATTGAAAATCCGTATTTCAGTTTATTATGATGGCACCGTTATCAGAGATTAAAAGTAAGATTTAGATTCAGGTTGTGATGCATTTCATGTTGCTCCGGCTAACGTGTTTTAGTCAACTATGTTACCTCACTTATTACACCACAGAAGTCCGTAACAGCGCTTCATACCGTTGAGAGGATATGAGTAGGTAAAAAAGTGAGTTTGTAATGTTTTGTTATCGGGTTCGTGTTCTGCCGATTCTACGAATTTTAATTCGTTGTAAACAATGGACTGTTAGTTCAGGTGGGAAACGTCAATCGCAACGTTCAAAGTACTCGTAGCATTGTAAACATTTGTGTATATGGCTTCCATTGCTCATTGGAGAAAGGCGAGGACAAACGGTCTCCCCTGGATTCCAATTATAAATACACCTCAATTTGAGGATGAACTCAACCACCGGCTGTTAAATGTTTTGTACCCTTGGATGTTAAACTCAGTTTCTACAGCTACAGGAACACAACGTGTGATACTTCTTAGCATGGGAAACTGTAATGCAATGCTATCAGAAGAAAAGATCGACTGGTCCAGACTGTGCGGATTTTGTTTTTAAACCTTTTCCTACCTGGACAATAAGCTCTTCTTTTCGCTAAATCTGTGAATGTTGCTACTAAAGGTGTTTTAAGATTAAACTGAAGTCCTTCACCTACGACTACGTTAAAAGAAATCTTGAACAGTAAATAGCCGTTTGTGAAGCGATTATTGGCCGCATTTTGCCGCATTTCTCTTATTACAAGGAGAAAAACTTACTGACCAGAAAACTAATCTCCCAGGAGGAAAGCAGGAAAGAACTGAAATCTCTCGTGTTGGGAGCTCATGTGACTTTCATTTCAGTTCAAAAATGGTTCAAATGGCTCTGAGCACTACGGGACTTAACATCTGAGGTCATCAGTCCCCTAGAACCGTAGCGGTCGCGCGGTTACAGACTGAAGTGCCCAGAACCGCTCGGCCACGCAGGCCAACTTCATTTCAGTTATTACAAAATCCGGTGATAGGCTAATGAAACTGGCAGTACGAGCACACTGTTGATGTCAGTATGATGTTGCAGTATCTGTGGCCTGGAATGAACCAGAGCCGGTTGGGTCAGGATTAAACAGACCTGGAAGCCATGGCATTATTAAATTCTGTTATTAGTATGCAATCACTGCACAAGAAATTACTGTTGCAGTATAGTTATAGAGGCCAATAAGTCACATGCGTATTTCCCGGGGAGAAACAGCTGTGGTAAACAGCCTTCGCTACACCAGCTTACTGAAACCGGTGTTCCATAGAGTTAGAATTTCGATCGCGGCTTTTTGGAATTTATTGTTATCGTGCAATGGCGAGCACGCTCTGGTATCACTGAATGTACCTGCAATAGTTTATCATTGTACGACACACTGTTCAGAAGATCCGACGTCATAAACATTGAGATGCGTGAAAGACTAGTTTGTGCTCAATACGCACCACAAATTACGTGGACTATAATCATCCACCGTTTGACAATAATGGCACTCAGTAACTTCCAACAAACTTTAAAAACAATTTAAAACCTTTTCTAAAATTTATCTAGCTTACGAGCTTAGCTTCAAATATTTAACACGTTAGCTCATTTGTAACTTATTCAGGAATTTGGAGGCGTTTTTATACACAGAGTTGGATTCTTTAAAGAGCGGGGAATGTACTGGTACTTTACTAATAAACTGCGCCATCCACTATCGCTGTCCGTTGTACATTCCTGATGATTTCACTTTCGACGTGACAATAAGTTCCTACTCTAAAAAAAAAGAACTTCTGTTGTGGAGGATAATTGCTATTTCTGTAGCTACCAGAAGCCCTACAGGATTGTGCGCCCGCATGTACAGCATTATTTCTTCTTCCTTTTCTCTCCCTCCCCGGAATTCATCCTCCTTCCCTGCCGGTCTTCCTCTCACAGTGCGTGCATCTGTGTCGCTAATTAGTGCGGCGTCTGCTCTGTGGCCTGTAATTGGAGAGGCGCCCGTGGCTTGGCGGGATGGTTCAGAGCTGCGGTAGCGATGCCCACCTCGTATCTCTGCATGCCACTAGCTTGAGGAGCAACGAAATTACCAGGGAAGTAGTTAGCTGCTGTTACATGTGTAACCTATGTAGGATTTAGTGAACTAAACAATCGGAATCGCTACATTTTGACGGTAGGTGGTCACTTTCTGCGAAAACCCTATCCATTGCTCTCTGTGTAATGTCACTTGGTGTAACACTTGTTAAACACACCAGACAAAAACATTAATCTGTCCCCGGATATATCACGCTAATACTGCATAACGTCACCTCTACCTCTGGCCTCGGTGACGAAGAGGCCGCAAGTTACTTCAGATATTAATTATCAACCTAAAACCACACACTGACGATTAGACGCGGCACAGTTACCGAATTGAGGGGTTGTTGATTGCTATGCCTCACGCTCTGTTACCGACACACCGAAGGAAAAAAATTGCAGCATCAAAAAATAATTAATGTGGAGTAATGAAATTTCTGGAATACATTTGTCTACGTAACATATTTATGCGATTAACAATGGAAGATCATAGATTAATTTAAACGCGAGAAAATCCATGGAGACGAACTACAAAACTTTGAGATTCTCCGATGACATTTTAATTCTGTCAGAGATAGCAAAGGACCTGGAATAGCAGTTGAACGGAATGGAAAGTGTCTTGACAGGAGACTACAAGATGAACATCAACAAAAGCAAAACGAGAATAATGGGATGTAGTCGAATTAAATCAGGTGATGCTGAGGGAATTAGATTAGGAAATAAGACACTTAAAGTAGTAGATGAGTTTTGCTATTTGGGGAGCAAAATAACTGATGATGGTCGAAGCAGAGAGGATATAAAATGTAGACTGGCAATGGCAAGGAAAGCGTTTCGGAAAAGAGAAATTTGTTAATGTAGAGTATAGATTTAAATGTCAGGAAGTCGTTTCTGAAATTACTTGTGTGGAGTGTAGCCATGTACGGAACTGAAACATGGACAATAAACAGTTTCGACAAGAAGAGAATAGAAGCTTTCGAAATGTGGTGCTACAGAAGAATGCTGAAGATTATATGGGTAGACCACATAACTAATGAGGAGGTATTGAAAAGAATTGGGGAGAAGAGAAACTTGTGACACAACTTGACTAGAAGAAGGGATCGGTTAGTAGGTTATGTTCTGAGGCATCAAGGGATCACCAATTTAGTATTGGAGGGTAGCGTGGAGGGTAAAAATCATAGGGGGAGACCAAGAGATGAATACACTAAGCAGATTCTGAAGGATGTAGGTTGCAGTAGGTACTGGGAGATGAAGCAGCTTGCACAGGATAGAGTAGCATAGAGAGCTGCATAAAAACAGCCTCTGGACTCAAGACCACAACAACATATGTTACTGCAAATGTGAAATGCTGGTGCATTAATAACATACGTAACCGCCAGAATGTTGAATGCAAGCATACAAACGTGTACGCATTTTACTGTGGAGTGGGCGGATATCAGTTTGTGGGATGAAGTTCCACGCCTGTTGCAATTGGTCGGTCAATAGAGGAATGGTTAATGCTGGTTGTGGATGACGCTGGAGTTGTCGCCCGATGATGTCCACATGTGCTCGAAACGAGACAGATCTGTTGATCGAACAGGCCGAGGCAACATGTCAGCTGTGTGTAGAGCATGTTGGGTTACAACAGCGATATATGGGAGAGCGTTATCAGGCTGGAAAGCAACCCCTGGAATGCTGCTTATGAATGGCAGCACGAAAGATCGAATCACCAGACTGAAGTACAGATTTGCAGTCAGAGTAAGTGGGATAATCATAAGAGTGAGCCGGCCGAAGTGGCCGAGCGGTTACAGGCGCTACAGTCTGGCACCGCACGACCGCTACGGTCGCAGGTTCGAATCCTGCCTCGGGCATGGATGTGTGTGTTGTCCTTAGGTTAGTTAGGTTTAAGTAGTTCTAAGTTCTAGGGGACTTATGACCACAGCAGTTGAGTCCCATAGTGCTCAGAGCCATTTGAACCATTTGCCATAAGAGTGCTCCTGCTGGCAAACGAAATTGCACCAAACATCATAGTTCAAGAAGTAGGTCCAATGTCTGTAGAAAGCAGACGGGTTGGTTGCAGGCCCCCAACTGGCTTCCTCCTAACCAACACACGACCATCACTGGCACCGAAACAGAACCAGCTTTCATAAGAAAACACAACAGACCTCCACCCTGCTCTCCAATGAGCTCTCGTTTGATATCACTAAAGTAGAAGTGGTGATTGTTTGGGGTCAGTGGAACGCACGCTACAGGACGTATGGCTTGGAGCTGTCCTTGAAGTAACCGATTTTTAACAGTTCGTTGTGTGACTGTGGTGACAGCTGCTGCTCAGACTGTTGCTGCAGATGCAGCACGATGTGACAGAGTCATACGTCGGCACGATGGCCTTCCCTCCCGTTAATGTCACGTGGTCGTCCTGAGTTCAAATGGTTCAAATGGCTCTGAGCACTATGGGACTTAACTTCTGAAGTCACCAGTCCCCTAGAACTTAGAACTACTTAAACCTAACTAACCTAAGGACATCACAAACAGCCATGCCCAAGGCAGGATTCGAACCTGCGACCGTAGCGGTCGCGCGGTTCCAGACTGTAGCGCCTAGAACCGCTCGGCCACTCCGGCCGGCAGGTCGTCCGGAGTCCTGTCTTCCTGCGACCGTACATTCTCGTGACCACCGCTGCCACTAATCATGTACAGTGACTACATTTCTGCCAAGTCTTTCTGGAACATCGCAGAAGGAACCTCCAGCTTCTCGTAGCCCTATTACGCGACGTCGTTCAAACTCAGTGAGGTGTTGATAATGGCGTCTTTGTCACCTTTAATGCATTCTTGACTAACATCAATTCACGACGTCCAGTCTCAAAGGTAACTAACGCTCACGACCTTTACAGGGTGCAATTACTGTAGCAAGTCACGCGTGTAGCAACAGCTAATAAGAGGAAAGCAACCTGTTATGGATAATAAATCACATACCCTAATTCCTTCTGGGATGTGACGCAATGAAAATACTAGACATTCAATTTAGAAAACAAATTGATGAGTTTGTGAACGAGAACGCAGAAGAAACTGAGCAGGAGTTAAGTTGATACGCTTCCAGCAACAACAAATACGCATAAAATTATGCATCGTGGGCGTTAATGCCTGCGCGCTGGGCATGGTATGTGTCAGGAATACTTGCACTGATAAATGATTTATTGTCAGAATAAGTAATATATAGAATATTTGCTACTGAGAGGATTGCTCATCCGTCTGACTGGAGAGCCGTTAATGGTCTCAGTGAAGAAAGGACGGCTAGACTTGGTAGAGTTCGAATACACATGAAAAGCAGCCATTGCGAAAAACATATCTGATATCCTCATGGGTCCTGCGGATAGACAAAAAGTATTCGAGGAAGCATGCAGCAAGGGTGGAGAAACTGAGCCACATAGGCCAATACCAAGGGATATTTCCACATTTATTGGATACACTGACGGAAAAATCGCAGCACCAAGAAATAATTAATGTAGGGTAATGAAATATAGAGGATACATTTGTCTAGCTAACATATTTAAGTGATCAACATTACAAGATCACAGATTAATGTAAGCATGAGGTAAGCCATTGCAAATGTGAAATGGCGTTACGTTAATAACCGGTGTAACCGCCAGAATGTTGCAAGCAAGCAGGCAAACGTGCATCCATTGCGTTGTACACGTGCCGGATGTCAGTTTGTAAGAAGGAATTTTAATTTATTCACCATGAAGAAGTGTAAGAGGACAGATATGTTACATTTAATTTACTTCACAAGGAGGCGATCCTTGTCTTTATTAATCCCATTTCTGAAGCAAAAAAGAAATGGGAAAATATACTGGTGACAGTAAAAGAAATAAATAAAATATAAAATTGGAAAAGAACAAAAAACTTGTTGGTCAAAAGGTATGATCCTTGCATTGGCTGCAGGAGGTCTGGGTCTCGTATTCTGGACATGCAAAATTAAAAAAAATTGAAAACAAGTTCAGTTTAAAAGTGTGTACATGGAAATCGAGATGTTACGTTATCGAATATCGGTCAAAGCACAGAATTTTTTCAGTCTGTCTGTACCTAGTCTTTCAGTGATGTGAAGCTTGCTCAGGAACGACACGTGGTTCGGATTCGACGTTAAAACTGTACGTATCCTTTCCACGGTAGGATAACTGGGGTATATTAGGGACAAGAAGTCCCTAAACTGACGTCCAATTGAAAGACTTCCACCAGGCCACTAAGCCGTACGAAATTATTGTTATACTGTCACGTAGTAACCACAATCAAGTCAAAATCGGAAATCAAGGTCTTCAGTGGAGTACGCCACTTAGCACTGAAGATCAACGTACAGATCAACTCAGCTCCTGGACGGTGTGCACCGCTACTGTTAATACTTCGTATATTCCAGAATATAAAAATAATAAATTTCGATAACTTCTCAGAAATGATAAAAACACTGAATAAAAAGTACACGTTGGTCGTTGGGCTTGAACAGGCAACTCAGAGAACTCCAGCCACGCTAACCGCTACGCCACACTGCATGCAGCACAGCTCGCGGAAATACTGTTAAACAGGTAGTGAACAGCAGGTAGGAAGAAATAGCACGTAGAAGGGCTCTGTGAAGGGAAGGAACTGTCTGATACCGTGACAGGAGATGAAATGGACGTCGATGTGAGGGACATAGGGGTTCAAGTATTAGAGTTTTATAGGCCTTTGGAAGATCTGTGGTCATACAAAACTGAAAAGATAGATTCATTACCTGCAGAATTTCTAAAATTATTGGAGAAAGTGGCAAGCTAATAGTTATTCAAGGCGGTGTGTAGAATTAACAAGACTGGATACATGCCATCGAACTTTCAGAAGGAATTATCTACACAATTACTTATACCAAATGCAGGTAGGTGTGAGAATTATCGCACAATCAGATTCACAACTCCTGTACACAATCCAATCCGCTGATCAGATAATATACAGGAGAATGGAACAGAAAATATAAGATGTGTTAGATGGTAAGTTTGGCATTAGGAAAGAAGGAAAGAAAGACAAGTATGACAGTGTGCTCAGTAGTGAGGTCATTCTACATAAAACAGTACAAAAGTTTGGATTCTCATGAAACAGGTAAAGGGTTTGGAGAAAAATATGGGAATATCGCAAGAAATGCATGCTTTAACATAAACGAAGATGCTTCCCAAGCATGTAGGTTGCCCTGTTGTATCTGACAACGAACAGCACCTGTAAAATGTCGTCAATACATTGCAAGTGTCAGTCGTGGCCGGAATGGTGTTCTGTGTAACTGTGAGTGCATTACGTCGGAGCAAAGTGAATTCGAAAGTGGGGAAATTGTTGGTGCTCGTATGGTGGGGGCTTTCGTAACCGAGGGAGAAGTGTTTGGCGTTTCAAGAGGCACCGTGTAAAAGATTTATACTGCATAGGAGCGGAAAAACATCAGACACTAAGTCACAACGCAAACGAAAAATATGTGTTGAGCGATCATGCTAAATGGTCACTGAAGGGAGTTGTGACGAGAAATAAGGAGACGACAGATGCAAAAGTCACAGTAGAACTGAATGTTTCACTCGCGAACCTGTCAACACCATACCAACACAACAACTCGAAAAGAGCTCCATAAGCACGGAATTGCAGGAGGAGTTAGAATTCTAAAACATCAGTGATGAAATTTTGGATGTCTTATGGGTCCAAACTACTTAGGTCATCGGTCCCTAAGCCTATACACTACTTAAACTAACATATGCTATGAACAACACACACACCCATGCCCGAGGGAGGACTCGAACCTACCCCGAGCGGCCATCAGTGATGAAAATGCCCGCAAAAGGAAAATGTGGTACTGGAGCCATAAAACCTGGACTATGGAAGAAAATCATTTCGTCGACTGAGTCTTTTTGCACACTGTTTTCAACTTCTGGCCGAGTTTACGTCCCGAGAGTGAAACATGGTGGTGGTTTGGTGATGATTTGGGTAGCCACATCGCGGTATTCCAAGGGCACCACAGTTACTTTGCAAGGTCGCATTACTGCCAAGAATCATGTGACCATTTTGGCTGAGCAGGTTCTATGGTCTTCAGAGATGAGTCTCACTTCTGTTCGTGGAAGTCAGATCGACAACAACGTGTCCATAGACACTACGCCGAAAGGAAATACGAAGCCGCAATTCTCGAAACCCCCACTTCTCCGAGCTCTGGAATCACGATGTGGGGAGATACTGGATTGACAACAGGACTTCTTTGATAATTGTTGTAGGGAGTTAGAATGCTCTCCAGTTTTGTGGCATGAAAGTAAAACACGTTGTTGTACCTTCATGACCAGCGTACCAAAGAAGCATATTCTAGCAGAATAATGCAAGATCCTTGCTACAATTCCCATGAGAAGCACCACGTCTTGCATGGCTCCCGATTTGCCACCAATACAGCATCTCTGGCACGCAATGGCAAGATGTATACCTTCATTTAGCCTGTAGCCACCAATTTTCATGAACGGACACAGCGTGAGTTTCAAACTGGAGAGAAATTCCCTATGATGAAGTTCGCAATCTGTATGTTTCCTTGCCACAACGAATGCAAAAATGTACGAGCTATGCCCTGGAGGGTCGCGGCTTATAGTAGTGATAGTGGGCATGAGTTCGGAATGGAATGGAAGTATAATAATTTAAAATCCACTTCTTGATGAGCATCCCCGGTATATATCAGACGAGTCTTAGTGATGTAAAACATTCCATTGTTGTCAGTGCATATAAAACGCAGATATGATAAAACCTAGGTGAAATCATATTTGCTCTTTTCACTATTTTGCACATTAGGACTCACTGTTATCCTAGCATACAAAACCATGAACAGTTTAATGCAGTCCGTGTCTTCAGCTATACTTGAAACAAGGGGAAGCGACGGAGAAGGGAAATGGAAGATGTTGGTGGTTTTAGTGAACAAATTTCAATTCATCATTTGTTGATAGAGACCAAATCCGTACATTACACATCACTGTAAGAGGTTTCACTCTGGCTGATCACAACAATCTGATCTCGAAATATATTTGATCACATTTGGCCATAAGACAAAAACTCTTCAAACTTTTGATTACATAAAAATCAACTAAAAAGAAACGAACCCAAGCGTACATATATACTATTAAGGAAAAATGATTTACCGAAGGTAATAACAAAGTGAGTACTAATGGTCAATATTAAGACAAAGAATATTACGGCAAACTCTTAAATTTATAATAACAACAACTTTGTAACCGGCGGTTCGTTTTCCTTGTGAATCGTGAAAGAACAGTCAGCAAAATCTTTATAGTAAATCTTAAAGCAAAGACTCTACACAAAAGGACATACATGAAATGTACATCAATTAGCGTGACACACATCAAAGTGTTTACATAACATTGGCTCAAGTAGCATACTACACTTCACAGAATCGAAAGGTGGTACCCTGAATACAATAACATACGTCAAACCATCTGATAAAATGACATTCCTTGACACCACTTAAAACACTTGGTTACGGGCATAAGCGAACAAACGACAAGCCAAACTTAACATTAACTTCCAAAAACAGGGCGATCGAGAATGAGGCTTAACATGAAAAAACATGCCCCTCACTTGTACCAGAGATGAAAGCACTCACATAAACAGTTCACAGAGGTAATACTAACACCACTCAAAGGAAGATGGAGAGAAAAAAAAAAAAACTTCAGAAAAACGCACAACTCCCTGCGACCAACCAAACGAAGTCGCTCTCACACATGATCGACCTCTTGCAGCCTCGTATGAGCACCATGCTAAAGTGATCTCATCACCTTTGTATCCGCACGATGCGAGATGTTACAGGCATGTTACAGGCATAGCATGCACCTTGACACCTTACAGCAGCGAGAAAATGGGAAGGGACAGCTTGTAATCGTTGTTGGTGGCTCCACAGTACCGTATCCGGCATGAGGTAATGAAAGGCCAACAGCCTGCATCCAGTGTCGGTTACTTCACAACATCCATGCGGGTACCGCCTTCCGCGCACGGAACTGTGAAGCGGTAGGTAAATAGCCTCCATTCAATGCACCCAGTTCATGACTGCCCTCGCCGCTCTGTGATCGTGGCATAATTTCAGTAGACAAGCTGGCTGCTCCCCAATGCAATCCAACGAGCCATGTGTTCCCACCTCGTTAATTGACAGACTTGTGGCTGAGAGCACACACTAGCCGGCAACGCTTGACTTTCGCCTCGGCGACAGATAACAAACAAGCAAGGCAGTGTACCTGTGGCAAGCCTCTCTGGTACAGTTTGAACAACAAGTCTGGTAATTTTATTTGGTTGAGACTTACACAATAAGTGCATGATGTAGTCATCCTCTGCACACGCTACAACCTCCTTCTCAGCTCTTTAAGACTGGGGTGAGACAGAATCAATACAACGAGCACTATGAGCCACCTCGTCATTACCAAAAGCTGAAGACAGGTCTTATGACAAAGTAGCATCTGTTGCCTTGTTTTGATATATATAATATACTGATCAGCCAGAACATGATGACCACCTACCTCTTAGACGGTACGTCCATCTTTGGTATGGATAATAGCGGTGACGCGTCGTGGCATGGAAGCAACGAGGCCTTCGTAGGACGCTGGAGGGAGTCGGCACCACATCTGAACGCACAAATCACCTAACTCCCAGTAAATTCTCGGGAGGGGAGCGGTGAGCCCTGGCGCCACTTCAATCACATCCAGTTCGATCGGGTTCAGATCTGGCGAGTTGGGACACCAGCACATCAATTGTAATTCGCCACTGCGTTCCTCGAATCACTCCATCAAACTGCTGGCCTTGTGAAATGGGGCATTATCCTGTTGAAAAATGTCACTGGCGTCGGGAAACATGATCGCCATGAAGGGGTGTACTGGTCTGCAGCCAGTGTACGATACTCCTTGGCCGTCATGGTGCCTTGCACGATCTCCACTGGAATCATGGATGCCAACGTGAATGTTCCCCAGAGCATAATAGAGCCTCCGCCAGCTTGTCTCTGTCCCATAGTGTCAAGGAGCTGTTCCCCTGGAAGATGACGGATTCGCCCGTCCCACCGGCATGATGAAGAAGGTATCGAGATATCAGACCATTCAACGCTCTGCCACTGCACCAACGTCCAGTGCTGATGGTCACGTGCCATTTTCAGTTGTAGTTGCCAATTTCCTAGTGTTACCATTGGCACATGCAAAGGCCGTTGGTTGCGGAGGCCCGTCGGTAGGAGTTTTCGGTACACTGTGTGCTCAGCCATACTTGTACTCTACCTGGGATGTTAGTTTCGCCACAGTTGGCTGCCTGTCCTGCTTTGCAAGTCTGACCAGCCTACGACGTCCGACTTCTGTAATGAGGGGTGGCCGCCCAACCCCATGACGTCTGGACGTGGTTTCATCTTGGTTTCGCCATATGTTGAAGACACTCACCATAGCACTCCTCGAACACGCGACGAATCATGCAGTTCCGGAATTTCTCGTGACGATCCTACGGACCTCAAAATCTGCCCTCGGTCAAACTCAGATCGCGCGCCTTCCTCACTGTACAACGGACAGCATGCTCTCTCGTACTACATGCACGGAGCTTGTGTCAGACCAGTAGTCATTCCTCGCGGTATGTTTGCCACGAGTGCCGTCGAGGGCAGTTTTCCAGGAAGAGGCAGTCAGCGAAGCAGCACAGACAGCGCATTTCTGGGGGGGGGGGGGGGCAACTGGGCCGTCTGTTTGTTCTACCACTCGAGTGGCTTTTACATACACACATCTCCTGAGGCTCTAAGTTTATCCACTGTTTGTCATCCCACACTGGCTTTGTATGCTCGGTGAGCTACTTTTAGTTAGTTGCTTCGGTGCCGATACCATGCGGCTTTCGTAAAGACTGATTCGACCAACCTCCCTCCCACGCCTTCCACTGTGAGCGTGATAATAATAACGACTTGTTCGCTTCCTGCGCATGTTTGTCCCGTGCCGCTTTTATATTGGACTCGGTTCAGCCTCCTGTTGTTGTTGATGATGATGATGATGTTCGCTGTTCGTGTCTGGCCAGACGATTTGAGGAGCGTGTCGCTCATTTCAAGACATAATAGCTTCCATCTGGTAACTGTCATAGAGTTACGTTTTGATTGTGTGTTTTAATTTAATGAGGTTTTGTAAATTTCTTTTATGTTCAATGTCACTAACTATGACGTCCATAACATTTTTCTTACCTATTACCTCCTGTACTAAATCGCAAAGTCGCTTTCTTTAGATATTTGGAGGCCGCAAGATTATGTTCCTCACAGGAGTTAATCTTGTTGCTTGTACTTTGCTGGGTTATACTTCCAAGCCAAGCTTCTGTTTACGTAGGCGAGGTTCATTAGCCAACACTCCGCGTCTTCCTTCCATCTATGTTTTGCGTCCTGCACAACATATACGTATTTACCTTTTCCGCCCCCTGTAGCGTGATCTGAATCTGACTCTCGATTGGCCGTTGAACTTCTTCACTATCTGGCGTAAGTGAGGGTGGTTGCCTTACTATCTTTTAACGACTTTCACAAATTTTATGTCTATGCTGCCAGCGTGTAATCTTATGACTTAAGTTTTAATTAAAAATTTCTTCTCTGTTCATCAGGTTATCATTGTATGTTTGTGCTTTGGGCGAGTTCCCACTGATTACACAGAAAAAGAGTGGGGTGAGCTGCGTGTCGGCTTTGCGGTACGGACTACGTTGTCCGACGCGTGGTGGTCGTTTATTTGTTTTTGTTTCCTTTTAATGAGCTCCTTTTTAGATAGACCTGAATTATTAGTTTTATTTTAGTGAAACACATTCTGAAGATATTGTGGCCTAAGTATTTGAAGACTGTTTCTGAACGCCTTTGAGGACGTTGTTATGTAACTTCAGTTGGCGAAGTATTATGTTGCTTCTCTTATTGAAATTTGATATACACTACTGGCCATTAAAATTGCTACACAACGAAAATGACGTGCTACAGACGTGAAATTTAAACGACAGGAAGAAGATGCTCTGATATGCAAATGATTAGCTTTTCAGAGCATTCACACAAGGTTGGCGCCGGTGGCGACACCTACAACGTGCTGTCATGAGGAAAGTTTCCAACCGATTCTCATACCAAAACAGCAGTTGACCGACTTTGCCGAGTGAAACGTTTTTGTGATGCCTCGTGTGAGGCGGAGAAATGCGACTTTGATGTCGGATTGAAGCCTATCGCTATTGCGGTTTATCGTATCGCGACATTGCTGCTCGCGTTGGTCGTGATCCAGTGACTGTTAGCAGAATATGGAATCGATGGGTTTAGGAGGGTAATACGGAACGCCGTGCTGGATCCCGACGGCCTCGTATCACTAGCAGTCGAGATGTCAGGCATCTTATCCGCATGGCTGTAACGGATAGTGCAGCCACGTCTCGATCTCTGAGTCAACAGATGGGGACGTTTGCAAGACAACAACCATCTGCACGAACAGTTCGACGACGTTTACAGCAGCATGGACTATCAGCTCGGAGACCATGGCTGCGGTTACCCTTGACGCTGCATCACAGACAGGAGCGCCTGCGACGACGAACCTGGGTGCACGAATGCAAAACGTCATTTTTTCGGATGAATCCAGGTTCTGTTTACAGCATCATGATGGTCACATCCGTATTTGGCGACATCGCGGAGAACGCACATTGGAAGCGTGTATTCGTCATCGCCATACTGGCGTATCACCCGCCGTGATGGTATGGGGTGCCTTTGGTTACACGTCTCCGTCACCTCTTGTTCGCATTGACGGCACTTTGAACAGTGGACGTTACATTTCAGATGTGTTACGACCCGTGGCTCTACCCTTCATTCGATCCCTACGAAACCCTGCATTTCAGCAGGATAATGCACTACTACATGTTGCAGATCCTGTACGGGCCTTTCTGGACACAGAAATATTCGACTGCTGCCCTGGCCAGCACATTCTCCAGATCTATCACCAACGGAAAACGTCTGGTCAATGGTGGCCGAGCAACTGGCTCGTTACAATTCGCCAGTCACTACTCTTGATGAACTGTTGTATCGTGTTGAAGCTGCATGGGCAGCTGTACTGTACACGCCATCTAAGCTCTGTTTGACTCAACGCCCATGCGTATCGAGGCCGTTATTACGGCCAGAGGTGGTTATTCTGGGTACTGATTTCTCAGGATCTTTGCATCCCAATTGCGTGAAAATGTATTCACATGTAAGTTCTAGTATAATATATTTGTCCAATGAATACCCGTTTATCATCTGCATTTCTTCTTGGTGTAGCAATTTTAATGGCCAGTAGTGTAAATATTTCGACGATAGTAACATTTGCCACGCAAGACTTGCACATTTTTGGAGAGAGAATAAAATTTTTGGTAAATTTAAATTCTCCTATTTCATGTTTCCGTGGATGACTTTTGGATAGTTGAGAGCAAGTATTTCAGTTTATCTACAACCTTTTGTTATATGATCTGACTGAGATATTTGATGAAATTGTTGATCGATTATCATTAATTGTTCTCAGTTATTTTTATCTAATTGAACAGTTTTTTCTTAATATGTGAAGGTCCTGTTGCTTCAATTGATAAAGATATTTTTGCTGAGAAGTACTACTAAAAGCCTTGATACGAAAGATTTTAAACCCTTATTTAGCACGGTCCTTCCACTCCTTCCAGTTCTTCGAAGAACTGTTATGCAGGCCGGAAGGAGATGCGACACGTTCTTACAGGTGATTTTATTGTTCACAGCTTGTCTTCCAGACTTCCATTACCTAAAATTACTCTGCCTCCCCTAGTCGCATTACGGACATTCTCATCAGTGACAATATGGCACGCAGAGGGGTACTTCTTTGGGTCACATTGTGTACGGCACATGTCTCCTAGGACGGCTCAGTTCCGTAGATTCGCACTTGTTCCAGCACCCCATCCCCCCGTCCACCCCATATGATGACAGTCACTTGGCTTAGCAGCCGGGTCTGGCGGTCTAAGGTGAAACGCGTGCCTGGAATCTGAAAGGCCGCAGGATACTCCGCCCGTCGAAAAAGTTCAGAGACTGCTTTTATTCCTGGCGTATAGCCGGCGTCAGGGTGGTACCCGCAGTGACAACTTCATCTAGCAACGTAAATAACGGATGTGCGTTCGACCAGTCAGTCGTGAGCAGGCAGTGGTAAGTACTGGGCGTGCGGTCTTAGTGTGTCTACGTTGTTGAGTCACAAATCGCAATGGAGCAACGTCCCTAAATCATGTTTCAAATGATAGAGCACAGCAATAAGTCGCCCTTTTCTTGCAGGTTTTATTCGGCAAATCTAGATTTCGGCTTGTGCCTGGCCGTTATCAGTGCACCATTTCACAGCATCACTGAATGTTCTAGTACATCAGCCCCCTCCCTCCTTTATCATTTGAAAGTCATATCACAATCATTGAGTCCACCAACGTTTCTAATGAAAGGTAACTCGATCTAAATCAAGTGTTCAAGACATTCTACAGAGTGTTTCGAAGAAGCGCAAAGTGTGTTCGAAGTTTGTCCCTGACATCTTGACTCCCGAACAAAAACAA
The DNA here is from genome assembly GCF_023898315.1 of Schistocerca nitens. Classification (NCBI taxonomy): domain Eukaryota; kingdom Metazoa; phylum Arthropoda; class Insecta; order Orthoptera; family Acrididae; genus Schistocerca; species Schistocerca nitens. The sequence continues at coordinate 706,089,056 of NC_064615.1, forward strand.
CGACACTTGGACGCCTGTTGCGACTTGACTGAAATGCAAAATGCGCACATTTCTTTTCTAGCAAAAATCGTCACAGGGTGACAAGAGTTGGTGTTGTCATTACGAACCTATTTCACAAAAGGACAAAGTGCAGAAATTCACTTGACGGTTTAACGCTTTGACGACATAAGTGGCATTCAAGCCTGTGTCACGTGCGAATTGAACATATCCCAGCGACGGCTTTTTATGGCAGTTTCACATTACAGTACGAACGTTCAGTGCGTTATGCCCAAGTGGAGATGGAGGGGGGGGGGGGTGTTCGTGGAGGGACTACGTAAAATACCTGAAGCAAGCATTAAAACGACGCCAAGCATTAAAACGACGCCATCTTAAGTTTTCCGCGATTTTTATTAATCCAGTCTCGAAACTTTTTCGACTGAAAGGGTATTCAGTCTGTGCTTAACCATTACCTCTCAGTGATGTAATGATTCACCTGAAACGGTATGTGGTTCGGATTCCACGTTATACTGCACGTCGCCTTTCCACAGTAAGTTACTCAGGTAGGTTAGGGACACGGAAGTCGCCGACGTGGCACCCAATTGAAAGACTTGCACCAGACCGTTGAAACACATAGAATTATTATTGTAATATTTTGGTTTTGCAGCTGTAGAAGGGGATCCTGCATATTCTTGACTGTTTGTGGTCAAATGACGTCGAATGTTTTCGTCTATTTACGGAAAGTACATACTTTTTATTTTTAGTGTCAGCTTGAAGTCTTGGCGCCAGATAACAATGTATTAAAATGTAAAATTCATATGCTTATGGAGGGTATAGATATGATACAGACCGCAGGCATTTTTGCACTGACGGCGCTGCGTCGGGAGCGGCCTTTACACTTTCTTTTGATATTTCTCAGTGCTCTCCCGACGCCGCGGAAGTGCATCTGGAGAAGCTGCGATATTGCGAAATGTCTTCCAAATGGCTTCCTCGCCGCCTGCGCCACTTCAAGGCGCGCGCGGCCAATGGAAACTTAACTCCCTTCTACTCCGCTTTCGCATTCTTCTGGCAGAAGGTAAATTAAATTCCCGCCGGGCACAGAAAGTAGGGCAACGCGTGAAGGAGTTTCGTTTCTCTGACGCCCGACAAGATTACCAGAAGCTGTCCCTTCTTCTGCTGAAAACTGTATAATTATTTGAGGAAGCCGTGGACTGGAGGCACGCTGAACTTCTGAGCTTCGCTTCTTTTTCCTCCCTGGATGCGCGTCCTGTACGGAGCGCGGTCTGTCGTAGGGAAATTTCCAGGTGGGACGGCGCGAACCGCGCGGACGTTTAGTGAATGTCCGTGTTGTGAGGCGTCAAGGGGCGGAGAGACGGTAACGGACCGCAGGAAGGAGAAAGGCGATTGAAGTGGAAGCGGGGGGGAGGACAGGAGACGCGGGAGGAAGGAAGAAGCAGAGTGGAGCGGAGCTCGTTAAAAACTGTCGCACGTGCCGCGACCGACATCATTTCGGGTGGGTAATTGCATTCCTCTTTTAATTACATCTGGTTATTTGTTCCAAACTCTAATTGGGCCTTTTCTCTTCGAACAAACACAGTCTCTCCTTTTTATCGCGCCACCTTTAAGTTTCACAGGGCGTGACATTAAAAAGAGGACAGAAATAAATTTAATTGGGGGTAGATTCTTTTTTTCCTGTTTCTTGGAGATTTCATTAAATGTAACAAGAATGCTTTGACAAATTTTCATCGCCACGGTGGACAGCGAGGGCAGCTGGGGCTAATGTGACGTCTGATTCCGCAGACGGGGGCGCGGGTATTCTATAGGGCGGTAGAGAGCTGCCTGTCGTGATGAAAGTGGTTCGCGGTATTTACCTGGTGAAATGAGGTTAAAAAAATGTTAGAGTCGGGCGTTACACAGTTAAAGGTGAGCAAGGTCTTGGTTCACGAGTCTGGTTTACAGGTCAATGAGAAACGTGGTGACATTTCCCCTGTTAATGGCCATTAAAGTGGGGCTGTGAAATACACAAGAACAGTGCCTGTTATGGAATTACACTTTAAGAAAAAAGAAAAACATAATAAAAAAAGGAAACGGCGCACCACGAAGGAATTATCCGAATTGGACGTAATCGGTAGATATGATGTACAAGCACACACAAACAAGTGGTTACAATTGCAGAGAAATTGGGTGATCTATTCAAGAGAAAGGGCATCAAACACCGAGCAAGTGAATAACGTGTTGATCGACTTCCGGCCCTTATGCAAGCAGTTATTCGGCTTGACATTGATTGAAAGAACTGTTGGATGACTTCCTGAGAGATATCGTACCAAATTCTGTCCAACTGCCGCGTTAGATCCTCATAATCCCGAGCTGGTTGTGGGGCTCTGCCCATAATGCTCCAAATGTTCTGAGCTCAGGAGAGACCTTGATGGCCAATGTAGGATTTGGCAAGCATGAAGACAAGCAGTAGAAACTCTCACCGTGTGCGTGCGGGCATTATCTTGCTGAAATGTAATCCCAGGATGGCGCGTCATGAAGGACAACAAAACAGGGTGTAGAATATCGTCGACGTACCGCTGTGCTGAAAGGGTGCCGCGAACGACAACCAAAGGGGATCTACTACGAAAAGAAACGGCAATCCAGACCATCACTACTGCTTGTCGGGCCGTATGGCAGGCGACAGTCAAGTTGGGATCCCATCGCTGTCCGAGGCGTCTTTAACTTTTTTTTTGTGGTATTAAAAAAATTTAAAAACCTCTCTCACACCGGCCTGATTTAGCTGCTCTGATCAGGATAGTAAAAACATGCGTATGTTAAGGGAATTTTCATTCACAAAGCAGGCTTATCACATTCACACAGTTCAATACTGTTCTATCCTAATTAAATTGAGCTTAACTTAAATTCCATAAGGCAGTGAAGCAATTTCGAAGTCTCGGTGCAACGAAAATTGTCAGTCGATCTCCTGAAAACATTTGTAGTAATTATTAACTTTCGGTGATCACATGGGGAAGACCGGAGATCTGCTGGTAAGACCGTGTTAGCCCATTTATTGAAAGTAATAAACTGGATATTTTGAGCATACAAAACGGCAGGTTCGTCCAGTGTAAATCAGACGTTCCCCACTGATCCCGTGCAACACAGCGTAGTAAGCAGACACTGTCAATAATAATCAGTTAAATAATAAGCGAACACACTTACTTTAGTTTAGTTCATGTATTAACTTCCTTCTCATACAGAATCTCATCAAAATGGCGACTAGCTCATCAATACATACATATACATCCTCCTTCTTTCACGGCTAATCGGCAAGCAATGCCTCATTCTTTTCATAAGAGAAAACAGATAGCAGAGAAGCTATTCCATGGAGTAAATGGACGCTCCAAGGAATAATAGGGCTTGAAACTACTTTGCATTGATAATCATCGTATATTAAAGTTTAGGAATCGGTAAGATAAGAAGAGATATTTCGAGACGTGTACTGAGTTATATACTTTATAAAATTTCTGAAAATATCGCGGAAAGGCCGCTGCAAGAGACGATCTTCGCCCTGGAGTTGAACTGTCTGCGGTGATGAGGTCCGCTTCGAGCTGGACCCCGGTGATGTCTTGGAAAAAAGTATTAATGGCACAAAACAAAGAAATCAGACTATATATGAAGTTCACACACATTCCTCTTGCAAGCGTTCCTTTCAGTAGTTGGGAATATTAACTACGGCCTCACAGCATATTTATTCACTCATAAAATTTACTATCAACAATCCATTAAGGAAAGCGCTTAATATTCACTATTACAATATTAGAAGGAAACATGATCTGCACAGTGAATCTGTGCTACAGAAATGAGTACAATAATCACCTATAAATGGGGGTCAGTGTGATGTATTATACCTTTTATTTGTGTGATAAAACTGGCTTGATAACTCACTATTGGCAGTTAGATTAAGACATTTTAGTTGTGTTTTGGGGGCAATATACCAGGCCCACTTTGTTCCACGGTATTAACTACGTAGGACTTCAGAAAGTAAGTCAAGCTGCCCCACGCTAAGATCATTGCATAACAAGAGTGGCGCATTGTCAGAAGAGAGTATCTTCTCCAGGATTCCTGTAGAGGCAGTTCTACTGCGGCGCAGGCAATAGGCGCACTGAAATGGCGTGGCAACTGGAAACGTAGTTCAGTGTTACAGCACTTGCGGGAAAAATTCTAATTTGCACACGGTTTCACCACGAAAATCGGGCGGTATACATACTAAATGCAATGTCACGTTCAACCCTAGTGACATAGCGCCAAAACTTTGACCGAGGCCGCAAAGATGTGGTTGATGCTGATCTGGAAGTCGAGATCTTGCGCCACCGAATTTCCATCTTCTCGACAAGCCAAAAGAACTTGTGAGGGAGAGAGATTTTCCAACGATGAGGACGTTCACACGTGGGTTATCGAACGGCTCCGAGACGAAGGTCACGAACAATTCTTAGAGCGTTCCGACCGTTGATTACAGAGACTTGAAGTCTAGTGCAGTAATCAGTAAAAGTTACTTGGCCTGCGATAATGAAGTGTAACTTACTTTTTGAAGAACCCCCGTGAGCCGTGCGTGGCTCATGTTCCCGCAATCAAGTATTTTATACCCTGTTTTTAACGTACTTCCTCCTCACTACGTTAATTTAAATTACTGGTGTCACTGAGTTGCTGCTTTTTCCTGAACGTGACCGGCCGTAGCAGTGCGTATCGATATATCCCCTCTCGTAGTATCTTTGCTCGACTGCTATTACTTCCCGATCGTTGTCTGTCGTAGAGCAGTTGGGGTCGCGAGCTCGGGCTGCCGGTCAGTTGGAACGCGTCTGGAGCGCAGCCCGGGCCTGCCAGTCGGGAAGTTGCAATGTGGCACTAGTGCAGTCGGGTCGGAGCATTGAGGTCTGCGTCGACATGGCTCGCCCGACCATTGCCGCCACGCATCACTTGAGCCGGGCCGCAGTCTTGGTGGGTCGTCGGTCGGTCGTCCTACCGGACGATGCGTTTTGGCTCACCGATCGTTCGTGAATCGGCTGTGTGTGTGTGCATCGACTCCCGATTTGTCTTCGTGCGTGGCTAGCTACTTTTGGGTATTGTTCAGTTCGTTGTGCAAGTGTTTGTCAAGTTGCTGACGACTATTTTAGATGTTGTCGGCATTCTGAGGGCAGTCGGTCGGTTGCTGCGGACCAGGGAATATAATCTCCTCGCGGAGCAGTCGGCTGGGTCTGCTGCCGGTCCCTGCGCAGTGTCGGAGCGTGTGTGGAGCTGTCCGATCGCTACGAGCTTCGTGGCTCACCGACCCAGAACGTCAAAGTTGAGTGGTGTTTTAAGTACGCAAGCTACGTCCAGTTACGTCGTGTTGTTCGTTTCGGTGGTTCGCTGTTCGGTAGGTTTCCCTATGGGCAACACCGAATGTTTGTATTGCTGAAATTTCGACGCCATGCGGTGGACTTAACTATATTGGTTGATTACAATTCAAGTGCATCAGCGGAATTTTTTACTTTGTGGCTGTTAGTGTTTTGGTTACCTGCACTGGCCACTGACGTAAATTCAAGAGTGTGACCTTTTGGGTGACGTTAACTATGTTACCGTATTTCAAATTCAAATGCACCAGCGAATTTTCTACCTTGTGGCCGTTAGTGTTCTGGTTTCCTGCCCTGGCCACTAACGTAATTTCAGGCAGCGTCCTTTCCTCACCTGTTGTCGCTGTCCAAAATGGTGTGTAGTTTTGACAGCTTAATACATATTTCATTGTGGATAATCACGTTCGTAACATTTTGTGAGCCGCCCGGAGTGGCCGAGTGGTTCTAGGCGCTACAGTCTGGAATAGCGCGACCGCTACGGTCGCAGGTTCGAATCCTGCCTCGGGCATGGATGTGTGTGATGCCCTTAGGTTAGTTAGGTTTAAGTAGTTCTAAGTTCTAGGGGACTGATAACCTCAGAAGTTAAGTCCCATATTGCTCAGAGCCATTTGAGCCATTTGAAAATTTTGTGTTTGAGTTCTCATGTACCGATTGGTGCAAGCAAGTCGTTTTGTCGGTCGGTCCGTGGCTGTCCCTTGGTTGGGTTACAGACGGATCAAGTGTAGTTGGGCTCACTACCTGTCTCACATAATTGAACGAGGGCAGACCGACCCCCTGGAGGCTTCTGAGTGCCGTTGTATTTATTGTCTTTCTCACCGTTGTTTAATTGTCTGTTTATAATCTGTCATAGCCAATGATTTAAAAAATTCTTGGTTTTATTGTCTTATTGTAAATTAAAGGCCTTCAGCCGCGTATAACTAAGTTGGAATTCCGGCAAGTGGATATTAGCTGAAAGGTTATTGTCATTGTGTTGTCTTTTCTTTTTTTTAGTGAGTTTCAGCCACCTAAAACAAAAGACTTATGGTCATAGTTTGACCGTCGGCCTTCAGCCGCTTTGAACCTTATTCGTAAAATTATCTTCCAAGCTTAAATAATGCGGCCTTCTGCCCTTGAAGTTTTATGGTTTTTTGAATTTTGGAAAACCAATTGTGGGCCTTCAGCTACTTAAAACCTTATTCTTAAAGTTACCCTTTAAGCAAAAACATTGCGGCCTTCTGCCATTGAAAGATTATGGTAATTTATTTTAAAATCTTGAAAATTTTACTGTGGGCCTTCAGCCGTTTGTATTGCATCTTGTTTATATAATTGTAACTGCGTGTCTTTAGTCACTTGAAATTTTGTAAAATTTCTTGTTTGGAGGCCTTCAGTCGTGAAAGATTTGGAGTTTGATGTGTTATTAAATTACAATAAATTACTATTTTAAGGTGAAACTGGCCCCAACCTTATTTGGCCCTTTCCACAATCCTTCACCTGTTATGCCCAGCGGGTTTAGCGGGCGTTTCACCCCGTATCTGCGTAATATCCACTGAAGAGCCAAAGAAACTAGTAGGGCCCCCGCGAGTGCGCAAAAGTGCTGCAACACGATGTGGTATGGAATCGACTAATGTCTGAAGTAATGCTGGAGGGAATTGACTCCATGAATCCTGCAAGGCTGTCCATAAATCCGTAAGAGTACGAGGGGTTGATATATCTTCTGAGCAGCTTGTTGCAAGGCATCCAAGATACGCTCAATAATGTTCGTGCCTGGGGAGTCTGGTGGCCAGCGCAAGTTTTTAAACCCTGAAGAGTATTTCTGGAGCCACTCTGTAGTAATTCTGGACGTGTGCGGTGTCGCTTTGTCTTGCTGGAATTGCCTAAGTCCGTTGGAATGCGCAATGGACATGAATGGATGCACGTGATCAGATAGGATGCTTATGTACGTGTCACTTGTCAGACTCGTATCTAGACTTATCAGGGGTCCAATATCACTCCAACTGCACACGCCCCACACCATTACAGAGTCTCTACCAGTTTGAACAGTCCCCAGCTGACATGCAGGTTCTATGGATTCATCACGTTGTCTCCATACTCGTACATGTTCATCCGCTCGATACAATTTGAAACGAGGCTGGCAACATGAGGCAGGCAACATGTTTCCAGTCATCAACAGTCCAACGTCGGTGTCGACGGGCCCAGGCGAAGTGTAAAGCTTTGTGTAGTGCAGTTATCAAGGGTACACCAGCGGGCCTTTGGCTCTCCGTAAGCCCATATCGATTATGTTTCGTTGAATGGTTCGCACGCTGACACTTGTTGATGGCCCAGCATTGAAATCTGCAGCAGCTTGCGGAAGGGTTGCACTTCTGTCACGTTGAACGATACTCTTCAGTCATCATTGGTCCCATTCTTGAAGGAGCTTTTTCCGATCGTACGAATGTCGGAGATCTGATATTTTACCGGATTCCTGATAGTCACGGTACACATGTGAAATGGTCGTATGCGAAAATCCCCACTTCATCGTTACCTCGGAGATGCTGTTTCCCATCGCTCGTGCCCCGATTATAACACCACGTTCCAACTCACTCAAATATTCATAATCTGCGATTCTAGCAGCAGTAATCAATCTAAAAACTGCGCCAGACATTTGTTGTCTTATATAGGCGTGGCCGACCGCAGCACCATATTCTGCCTGTTTACATATCTCTGTATTTAAATACGCATGCCTCTACCAGTTACTTTGGCGCTTCAGTATATTTCTCAATAAGGGACCTGAATATCTACCACTTTAACTTCAAAGGCTGACAGATGATGCTGAAATTGTCGTGACTACTTGCAACTAAATAACGCTTTTAGCTATTCTAGCTTTCTTCTTTTTGTTTCATTCAGACATTCTTATATATTCAACGACAAATATTATAAACATCAATGTACGTGTGTATGTTTGTATGTACGTCCCACCTCTCTTTCTAAACCACGGGACTAATTTTAACTAACTTGGTGCAAATATTACTTACTATCTGGAAAGAAATATTGCTGGGGAAGAACCATAACCTCCTATTGCGTACAGGGTGATAACGTGAGAAGAGAACGTGGGGAAGAAAAGCTGGATAGAGTTGGGGAAGGACGAGGTGGACACAGATATGGGGGACGAGAAGATAGACTATAGGAGGAGAAAGAAAGAGGTAAAGAGGGACAGAGTGAGGGGGGAGGAGGAGATGGACAGAGGAAGGAAAGAGTAGTTGGACTGAGAGATGGTGCAGGAAGTGGTGGACAGAGACAGGGAGAAGGAAATGGCCAGAGAAAGGGATGGAGAGAGAGAGGGGAGTACAAGATGGACTGAGAGAGTGGCAGGAGGGGATGGACTGAGAGTGGGGGAAACAGGAGATATAGAGTGGGGGGAGAAGCAGGGGGTTAGGAGGAGATAGAGAGTCCACGAGGAGATGGAAAGATGGGGAAGGAGCAGACAGACAGAGGAGGGGGGGGGGGGGCACAGATGGATAGAGAGATTGCGGAGTGCGGAGAAGCAGATGGACAGACCTCCATCTGCATCCCTGTCCACGTCTTTCTGTCGTAATCCACTAACACGTCAGGCATGGATGTGTGTGATGTCCTTAGGTTAGTTTGGTTTAAGTAGTTCTACGTTGTAGGGGACTGATGACCTCAGATGTTAAATCCCATAGTGCTCAGACCCATTTGAACCACCAACACGTTCTTCTGTCATAATTCACTTAATTTATCGCCCAATGTTCGCAACGTTACTTAAATTCCCACAAAAGGGAGATGAGCCAACGGCAGCTCAAAATTAAAGCTTGTCACCCCTGTCACTCATCTATACTTGTAATACTTAGATAAATCCTTGAAGGAACAGACACTGTTAATGATCTTGTTCGAAATACTTTAATTCACTGCCAGCGAATTGCTTTATATCAGCTGTATTAGGTGTAGATCTGCAACCCAGTAGTGAAATGTGACAGTGTCGCACGTCTAGGCGAGAAAACGACGACAGCCTCATTTGGTCTCGATTTCTCGTTGTCTCAGTCTTCCTGTTGCGAGAATCCAGCAGTGCTGCGAGCATTAGGTGGTGAATTTAGTGGACTAAGATAAGAGGATGTGTACAGCGTGACATATGGATGTTTGCCTCGGTCCGCGGAGCGTGTACGGATAGCCGATGTGCTTAAGGTGACCGCTCGCGATAAGCAGCAAATCCTCGATCGAGTCCCGGTGCGGCACAAATTTTCATATGGCACTATTGGGTACTAGATCTATACCTAATACAGATGATGCCAAGGAATTCGCAGTAAGCGAATTAATTTCGAAAGTATTTCGTACGGCTGTGGATCGTCAACAGTGTCTGTTCTTTCAGACATGCATGTAAGTTTTCCATTTTTGCTGTTCACTTCCTTCAAGTAAAATCTGACTTTCAAAATCGTGGATACCAATGAAAACATGACTGTAGTTTGTTTATAGGATATATGTTAACCGCGTCACTGATTTTCAAAATTAGTTAACTTATTTCTCATGATGGAAGACAGTTTTCGATCTTTTTCCAGATATCTTAAAATGAGTTATAACCAGGAAAAAGGTTGAATAGAGTCTTCCACCTATTTGTAATTTTATAACGTGCTTACGTTTTGGCGAGTGCTTTCGCGTAACGTTTTATTGCCTCCAATAGCAACCGCTGTGCACTTTTCTTTATTCAATAAGAGGCTAATTGTACAAATCACGCAAATTGGATGTGCAGCAGCGACACCTGGTGGACCGTACTGTAGCTGTCAGTCGTCTCTGCGAACTTCATTCTGCTAAGAATCTCTTTTCCGCCATGTTGTATGTCGTACTTATTTTTTTACGTGAAACGACGTAGGTTTTCTAGCTCATTCTTATTTTATGACTGCCTCTGGGAGAGGAAGAGTGGCGTTCGTATTCAGTTACGAGCATGTGTTACTCACATGTAAGCCATGATTTCTGATTTCCTTGCTTTCTAATTTCGGTGCAGTTTGTATTCCTATATTTTAGGTCCTGAAGATGGTCATCATATACAGAAATTAATTACTTGTTCAATAAACTTGTGATCTATTATTGAAATAAAGACAGTAATGATTTTCTGGATCACTATGTATTTTACTGCAACTGTGTCTCAATTTGTGAAAGTTAGAAATGAATTTTGCATAATACTATGTCCTGTATTGTATATGACAGTGAATAGCTTCCTGAAATGAAGTTTGCTGAAATGACATATTTAGTGCCCATGTTAAGTGCACTGATAAAACATAGCCTCTTCAGTCAGAATATTGTTTGGAAATTATTAGCCAGTATCACCACTAATTTTTGTCTTTGTATTGTTTCATGGTCATATGGTATGACTGACTGAAATACTCAGAAGAACGCTTCTTATAATATTTGCGTTGTAAAATATTACTATAAATCGAAGTAATTAAGAATACTATTATTATGTTAATCAACAAATTTAACCTTGAATTATCGGTTGTTCCAATTTTTTGGTTTTTACTTTTAGAGTTTCTTTAATAACACTTTTCTGCTGGATAATTACATCAGCACAATTATCTTGCCAGTACAGCTCTACAAAAATTGTAGCATCAGATGTATAGAATTCCGTCATTTTTATATATTACGATTTTAGATAACGACCCTGAGAAAATATAGATCTTAAATACGAGAAATGTGTCCCATAAGAATTGCCAATTTTAGATATTCGCTGATAGGGGAAAGAGGCTAGTTTTACTTGCTACATGGCTTACTGACCAGTACACATACTTCCTACAATTGTCAGTAGAACAAGCGTGTTGTTGAGACAGTTGAACGATATGCAGAGAGATAGAGAGGGGGGGGGGGGATAATCCGGCTATCTGACTCTCTTGCCCTTAGTCCCTCCCAAACAATTTGGCTTCGCTATCCCACAAACTAGCAACACCGGGATATGTTCCAGGACCCCGCCTGTGTTTTTGTTTCTGAAGCTCTATCGAACTGTGGATACACAAACAAGCTGCAGTGCTGATGGTCTGTATTAGCATTCCTGTAATCTGTAATTGGCACTATATAACAAGACAACCAACATCAGACGCACAGCAAACCTGAAATAATCGCCAAGCCTTCTATCAAACCAGAAAAACGACTTCTTACGGACTTATTCTTTGTTTAGAGAAACATCATCACAATTATTATTATTTGTTTTCACTGTGTTTTGTACGGTCTAATTAAGGAAAGTTACAACCTCTCATTGAAATTATTGTATAATTACAGAGAAACACGCTATGACAATGTAATGAGAAATTATTCATAAAACGATATGATGTTTCATATAGTATTTATAATTTTACCATACCTTAAAAACAGAAAATCTTTTCAGTTTGAGCTGGACTAAAAATTATGTGTTATGCTTGCATTCCACATCACGATGCACTGTTAAGAAAATAAGCAAAATAAATGTAAAACGATGACCAGGAGTAATGATAGCTTATAGATATTCAATTATCAATACAGAATTGAAAACTGAGGTATGAAATGATAAGAGCAACCATTACAGAATATGCACGTTTCGAAAACGAGATGTGACCGTGTATTCATTTTGAGATTGTGTCGTAACTTAATAACATAACAATAAAAACTATATCAACAACTATCTATCTGAAATATTTATAAAGTAATAATTGTTAATATCTATACTGTGTAATCTGTTTTGAGATGAAATTTCGATTGGCAATGTATTTCTCACATTACCAAGGAAATTACCGGTAATAGTAGCTGGATGAATCACTACCCCTTATCACACACTATATTGATTCGGAGAATAATAGAATGCAAAGAAAATGTTGACAAAATTACTGAAGTAGTCAACTCTGTACATGTGATTCTAAAAGTATTATCATTGTCTATAAAAAAAAAGTCGTTTGGCTAGGGCCTCCCGTCGGGTAGACCGCTCGCCTGGTGAAAGTCTTTTCAGTTGACGCCACTTCGGCGACTTGCGCGTTGATGGGGATGAAATGATCATGATGAAGACAACACAACATCCAGCCCGTTATCGGAGAAAAATCTCCGACCCAGCCGGAAATCGAACCCGGGACCTTTAACATGGGATTCCGTCTTGCTGACCACCCAGCTATGTAGGCGGACAGCACTGTCTATGAAGCACGGCGAATCAGCGTAATAGTTACTGATATTTATGAAATGCGGCGATGTACACCTATTACGTAATTTTTATGCCCTATGGTAACATTATTTGTTACGAAACATAATTGTGTGCTTTTCACTCATCGAAATTATAATAGTTGTAGACAGTGTACTGTAAGTCTCAGTTTGTACATTCCTGCGCTGGTATTGTGGCAATAGAAACCTATTTCTATTTCGAATGTCAGTGATTTGGATGTAACTGCTTGTGGGAAAAGAGATCAACCTACCCAGAGAATTTTGTTCCCCAGCAACCCTGCACAACCAGATGAACGGTTTGCCCTAAACCCAGTGGAGAAGATATCGCATGCTGCTTCGTATTGAGGTTCGTCAAGTATTAAAAGGTATATAACTGGAGCACGTTATTTATTTATTTTTGAGTCCTCAGTCTGCTGACTGCGGTTTCGTGGGGCTCGCCACGAATATCTCTCCTTGCCAACCTCTTCGTCTCAGAGTAGTACTTGCAAACTACGTCCTCAGTTATTTGTTGGATGCATTCTGATCTCTGTCTTCCTGTACAGTCTTTACCCTCTACAGATCCCTGTGGTACCACGGAAGTTACACAGTGACGTCTTAACAGATGTCCCATCACGTTGTCCGTTCTTCTTGTCAATGGTTTCCATATATTCCTTTCCTCTCCGATTTTGCGGCGAAGCTCCGCATTCCTCACCTTATCAGCCCACATTGTTCTGTAGCAGCAGTAGCACCACATCTCAGATGCTTCAGTTCTCTTCTGCTTCAATTTCCCACAGTCCATGTTTCACTACCATACAATGTTGTGTTCCAAACGCCTATTCTCAGAACTTTCTTCCTCAAATTAAGATCTATGTTTGATACTAGTAGACCTCTCATGGCCAGGAATGTCCTTTTAACCGGTACTAGTCTCCTTTCTATGTCCTCCCTGCTCCGTACGTCACATGTTATTTTTCTTCCTAAGCTCAAACTTCATCTACTTTGTGATCATCAAACCCCATGTTAAGTTTCTCGCTGTTTTCATTTCTGCTAATTCTCCTTACTTTCGTCTTTCTTAGATTTACCCTCAGTCCATATTTTGTATTCATTAGTCTGTTCATTCCATTCAGCAGATCGTGTAATTCTTCTTCACTTTCACTCAAGATAGCAATGTCATCAACGAATCGTATCATTGATATCCTTTCACCTTGAACTTTAGTTCCACTCCTGAATATTTCTTTTATCTCTATCACTGCTTCTTCGACGCCCAGATTGGACAATAGGGGCGAAAGACTACATCCCTGTTGTACACCCTTCATAATCCGAGCACTTCGTTATCGATCGTCCATTCTTATTATTCCTTCTTGGCTCTTGTACATATTGTACATTACCCGTCTCTCACTGTAGCTTACCCCTATTTTTCTTAGAATTTCGAACACCTTGCACCATTTTATATTGCCAAACGCTTTTTCCAGCTCGACAAATTCTATGAAAATGTCTTGATTTCTCTTGTCTCTTGTTTCCATTTACAATCGCGACGTCAGTATTGCATTCTGGTGCCTTTACCTATCCTAAAGACAAACTGTTCTTCTGTGTATTATCCTTGTCAGCAACTCGGATGCATGAGTTGTTAAGCTGATTGTGCGATAATTCTCCGCTCTTTTAATCTGTGGAATTGTGTGGATGATGTTTTTTTCAAAATTCAGGTGGTATATCGCCAGACATATAGATTTTAAGCTTAAGAGAGATTTGTTGGTGAATTTTACCATGTCATATCAGCGGAAAATTAATTAGTGCATGTATTTTATTTTTTGCATTCTCTATCTCAGAATGCAGGAATTTGTTGACATCTAGCTATTGTAGAGCTTGGTCCTTTCAGCCAGATATTGATCTGGGAGTGGGAAAGTTGGAAAAGTGTTGGGAGTGGATTGCGAGATTCGACATTCGCTTCATAGGCAAGGGAAACCTTTCACAAAACTTGGTCAGAAACTGAGACTTTATGTGTCAAGAAATGTGAAAGATTAGTGCGTATTTATGTGGTGTCACCGCCAGACACCACACTTGCTTGGTGGTAGCCTTTAAATTGGCCGCGGTCCGTTAGTATACGTCGGACCCGCGTGTCGCCACTATCAGTGATTGCAGACCGAGCGCCGCCACACGGCAGGTCTAGAGAGACTTCCTAGCACTCGCCCCAGATGTACAGCCGACTTTGCTAGCGAAGGTTCACTGTCTACATACGCTCTCATTTGCAGAGAGGACAGTTTAGCATAGCCTTCAGCTACGTCATTTGCTACGACCTAACAAGGCGCCATATTCAGTTACTATAATTACTATCTTCAAGAATGTATTCTGAACAGATAATAGTGTGAATCATGCACCGTCAAGAGCGACGTTCATCATTAATGGATTAAAGTTAAGTATCAAACTAATTAAGTCCGCTTTCTGAATTGTCATTCCTTGTCATATTCCAGACCTCACGTCAGTATAGTTCTTCCCTCCTCACGTCAGCCTGCGTGAGCTAAAACGCGTACACTTCGGCCTCCACTCGTAACACGGTGTTGGCTCTTCTGCTAACACAAAATTTGTGTGCCTGATTGCATCCGTAAGAGCATTAAATCAATGGCTGCACAACATGTGCAGCACGAGCGTGCCCTTTTCCAAAAAATATGTTTCGATCTCTACCAGTGGAGCCGGCTATGTGTGATCTGACCCATTATAGCACACGGTTCCTTTCAGTCAGATATTAAGCCAGCTGATAATAAGGCAGAGCGAGTCCTTTTTCCTCTCTCTCTGTCTCAAATACAAGGTGTACAACTTTGCTTAAACCTTTTGCCGATAGGTGGCGATAACGGTAAGCAGCGGTCGAAAGAAACAGATCGCAGACGTCAAGCAGTTAGCTTGGACCTCGGTAAACATAACCTCATTCAAACAATAGTCGATTTTTGTCTGCATCATAAAGTTGTTCTTCATTAAAAAAATGTCAGTTTACGAGCCTACTTCTCGTCATTTGCCGAAGGTGTTACTGTTTTGTTTCAACGCGAAGAAAACAGCGGCTGAGTCTCATCGAATGCTCTCAAGTACTTATGGTAAGGACGCAGTTAGTGAAAGAACGCGTCGTGAGTGGTTTCAGCGCTTCAAGAACGGTGATTTTAACGTCGTAGACAGGCACAGTGGTGGAAGAGAGAATGTTTTCGAAGATGCAGAATTGGAGACATTGGCACGATTAGTGGGAGTGACACAGCAAGCCATTTCAAAACGTCTCAAGGCTACGGGTATGATTCAGAAAGAAGCAACTTGGGTCCCGTGTGAGCTGAAACCAAGAGACATTTAACGGCATTTGTGTGTTTGTGAACAGTTGCTTCAGAGGCTAAAACGGAAGGGCTTTCTGCATCGGATTTTGACTGGGGGCGAAAAATGGATTCATTACGATAACCCTAAACGCAAAAAATCGTGGGGATATCCCGGCCATGTTTCCAGTCGACGGCCAAACCGTATATTCACGGCTCCAAGATCATGCTCTGCATTTGGTGGGTCCAGCTCGGCGTCGTGTACTATGAGGTGTTAAAACCAAGTGAAACAATCACAAGTGCATGTTATCGAACGTAATTAATGCGTTCGAGCAGAGCATTGAAAGACAAACAGCCGCAATACAGCGAGAGGCACAATAAAGTGATTTTGCTGCATGACAACGCTCGACCCGACGTTGCAAAAGAGGTCAAAACGTGCTTGAAAACGTTAAAATGGGAAGTCCTACTCCACCCGCCGTATTCTCCAGACATTGCTTCCTCTGACTATCACCTGTTTAGATCAATGGCGCATGGCCCGGCTGACCAACACTACCGATCTCATGAAGAAGTCACAAATTGCGATGATTCGTCGATCGCTTCAAAAGATGAACAATTTTTTCCACGCGCGATTCGTACACTGCCCGAAAAATGGGAGAAAGTAGTGGCCAGCGATGGAAAATACTTTGAATGATGTATGTGTAACCAATATGTTTCATTAAAGCCTCAAAAGTTGGGGAAAAAACAGCGGAAGCAAAGTTGTACACCTTGTAAGTGTCGACAGTGGGAGAGGCGTCCAACTTCCGTACATTATATTAGCCCCAAAACATGACTGTGCCACCTCCTAATCGAACAAATGGTATTGTATGCCTCTTCTGCGACGATCATCAGTCATCAAACAAATCCACCATTCGTCGGCGAAGAGAACACGTTCCATTCAAGAGCCTTCCCTTGATCCCCTTCTTTGCGCAAAAATAATTTTGTATTTTTGTTAATGACGTACGTCTAGATGACAGAATGATGGCGTGCTGGTAGTAGAATATGTTAAAAAAGGTAGGATCAGTTTCTTATATTCTCCTGTTGCAACCTCCAAGCCATAACGTGTAGGTAGCGGCTACGACACGATGTTGCTCATCGACACTGCGAAGCAGATTTCTTGTGTCTCAAGAGAGCAGATGAACGCTCGAATCAAGTCACTCGAATCACATCACCGCGGTGTACACCAGTTCGGCGGGGAATTCTCTGTACTGACAATCCGCACACGAACCAAGCTACGCACGAATTTTCAAGGTCGTATGTTGACAAACTGAAGAGTATACAGAAACTGTAGTTTCCTCTTCACGACTGGTTACACAACATATCCTACTAAACTGCACTGAGAATTCAGGTTGATGTTTGTCTTCAACTAACAGGTGGTCATATGTAGCTCTGTCCTCTAGCCGAAGGAGTATTGGGAAACATTTTCCCGATCAAGGAAACGCAAATTCTGAACGCCCGGAGGATGATGGAAAAGTTTTTCTCGAACAGGTTAGTTATTTCATAAAATTATCGTGGTACAGTAATTACACTGCCTGACAAAGGAAGTGAAGAGCCCAGAAAACGTGGCCAGATGTCAACAAAACTTCGTACACGTACACACCATTAATTGGTTTGAAGCTGATTGCAGAGCTGCACTTCTCTGTGACAGGCAGAACGGCCACCATAGTGTTGTTCGTGTTAAGTGTTGTTACCTGGCCTGACAGGGTACATAACGGGCGTGAACAGCATCAGATTTTTAATGACCACTGTGAAGCACATCGAGATGCCGTGTACCCGCGTGAGACAGAGTTGTCAGCACCTGAAACTTTGAAAGTGGCTTCATTGCTGTTCTTCATTTAGCTGTCTGATCAAATCATGCAATTTCTACATTTGTGGGGTTTTCGCATGAGACAGTGGCCCGATGTTGGACTGCATGGGAATGCGAGGGCAGACGTACTCGTCATCAACGTTCTGCTCGACCATGTATGACCATACAAGGGAGTATCTCCGTATTGTGCCCTGTTGTGACTGATAATTGGTAATTTTTCACAAACACACTTTTATTTACGTACGTTTACAATGTTGATGACTGAACAACAAAAGAAAGGTAACAATAACGATGCCAGTAAAAGTCTCTTAAGTGAGGGAAACAAAAGTTCACTTCTAATTTTCCACAAAGGTTCGTGGCAACACACACACACACTCACACACACACACTATTAAAAGTCCAATTCAGAGACGAAGACGTAATATTCAGCGGTCAAAGTCCATGAGGTCGGCATACAGAGTTAACTGAACTTCGGGGCTGCTTGTAGCCCCTAAATAGCTGTCTCCAGCCAAACAGGTTTTGGTGTAGTGATACTTCCTGCAGGCCATGGCTCGCGCTCCCCCTGCAGGAAGTAGTGCTCGGAATGTATGTTTCCATTATTTTGTATGTAAATAGCCGGTGTTTACCATGGTGCTTTTGGGACGCCTTAGACATAGACAACCCCGTCCTCTGTGGTGTAATATGGGTTGATGGCTCTCAGGGACTACCTTGGCTCCAGCATAACAGTGCACCAGGCACATGGTAATTCCTTCAGATCGGCACCTGCCATCCGAGAACAACTAATGGACTCCCCGCAACATCCTTTGTCATCGTGCACGACAGGTCGGAGACTAGCAGCAGCCAGAACAGGAAATTCCCGTCCCATGAGTATGATGTTGTTAACATCACAACACAAACTGGAACGATACTGCATGCACTGCTGATGAATGGTGTTGCACTGTGTTCAGCGATGAATCGCGGTTGTGCACTACCCCGGATAACCAGCTTGGCGAGTGTGGCGGCGTCCTGGGGAGCGGTGCCTTTCTTCCGCTGTTTTGGAGAGGCACGGAAGTGTTACTTCTGGCGTTACGGTGTGGGGAGCCATAGCGTATGACCTCATACCCCAGCTGGTAGTGATTCAGGGAAATCTGACGGTACTACAGTACGTCACGGGCGTTCTGCATCTTCATTTGTTACCTGTCAGGCAACAGTATCCTGTTACCAGTTTTCAACAGGACAATGCTTATCCACAAGTGGAAGGTAACTCTACCAACTGCGTGTGTGGCTCTGAGGTACTCTAGTGACCAACAAGATTCCCAGATAGAACATGTGTTGCACCCGTCTCAGTCCCAGTATCTAGAATACCTTGGACAGTTGTAGCCCAGCTTACCTCAGTAGAGGATACAACTGATTTTGGTACCCTTCCCAACGGACTCAGTGAGCGCATTTAGGCCAGAGGGGACGCAACGTCTTAGTGATAAGTGACCAAGTTGTTTTCAGATATGACTCTATTTTGTAATCACTGAAAAAACGTTACATATCGTCTCAAACCGTGAAATTTCATTTCGTTTCCTCCTTTTCTTCTGGGTGTTTCCTTTCCTTGTCAGGCGGTGTCTTTCTGATTGAAGTATGAAACAGCTATAGAGTTAGCAACACCTGAGAACTTCACTTGTTCTCATCGCAGACAGGCGCTCATTAGGCAAATGGGCTGCGTTCTCTCGTCACGCCCGGCAGTAGAATGAAGGCGAAGTCTTGGGCGGCTTCTCTCAGCTGACAGCAGCGGGGGCGCGTCTAAGATGGCCGTCGGCACTTCTGGGGAGCTGCCGCTGCTTAGCCGTCGCTCACCTGGAGGCGCGCCTCGTTACTGTCGCAATTACCAACTGCGGAAATTGTGCTGCGGCGAGAGCGATCCATATCGCAGACACGGGCACGTGTGAACAAACACTTGTTTTCCTGAACAGTGTTAGGTGGCCAGGATTGGATACAAGGAGGGGTGGGGGTGAGATGGTAGTAGGTCGGGAGGCATTGGTACCTCTCCGCAACAACACCACTCGTCGCTACTGCCAAAAACGTGACGATATGGTTATTATGAGACAAAAAAACCGTCTTTGGTATCCGATGGTGGCAGTAGCTGAAACGTTGAATAAGTAAAGAAATTTTAATAAACTATCTAGACGGTTTTCTTCACAAAATTTCCGCGGTGACCGCGGAATCATGCAGGAAATTCATTTCCTATACCAGTAAGTGATAATGCGGATTGGAGGTCGCAGCAAGAAATTGCAGGCGTGTTTTGCAGGTGAACATGTACACTTGAGGAACAAATCGACAATATTCAGTCAACTCACCTAGTGTCTTCTTCAGGGTGTCCAAGGAAGTAGTGTCTCCTACAGGGTGTCCTAGGAGGAATGGTCAGTATACAGGATACGACAGAAACAATCATTAGACGCAAAAAAAATCTAGTAAACATTGGCCGTAAAATGCATACCTTAAGAGCCATGAGCACTTCTTCATCTTCGATACTGTGTGTGAATTCCTAAGGGACCAGCCTGCTGAGGTCATCGGTGCCTAGACTTACACAATACTTAAAGTAACTTAAACGAACGTATCCTAATAACAACACACACCCATGCCCGAGGGAGGATTCGAGCTCCGGCGGGAGGGGCCCCGCATCCGTGACATGGTGCCTCAAACCGCACGGGCACTGCGCGCAGTCCGATACTGTGAAACTAATTGTTTTTCACACTAGCGAAGACGAACAAATGTTCATAACTCTTAAGGTATGCGGTTTGTAGTCTATGTTTACTCGATATTTCTTTCTTGTTTTGGTCCATATTGTCACCTCGCAAAATGTGCAAAGCAAAAAGCTTGCAGTACAAGAGAATTGTTTCGAATATCGAAGATGAAGAAGTAGTAGAGCTGTTAAGATATGCATTTTAGAGTCCACATTTACTGGACTTTTTTCTTAGAATGATCGATCCTGTCATATTCCTAAATACTGACCATTCCTCTTGGGACACCTCGTATAGTTGTCTGCCTTACGCACACGATCGAGGTTCCGTCGACGGCACTCTGAATTCAATGAGGATCGCTAGACATACAGGATGAGCCAGGAGGAAAGATGCTTTACTTTGTGGGGTTGTGTAGTACCAATGATTCTGAACAAAAAAACTTCATATGGACATATGTTCTATTCCGTGCAGTTTCCGGGACAGAATACATTTAATATCACTTTCATACGTTTTTCTCGAATAACTCGAAAACCGCACCATACAGCGAAAACTGCATTAAATTTCCTACAAGCCGGCCGCGGTGGTCTAGCGGTTCTGGC
The DNA here is from genome assembly GCF_023898315.1 of Schistocerca nitens. Taxonomy (NCBI): domain Eukaryota; kingdom Metazoa; phylum Arthropoda; class Insecta; order Orthoptera; family Acrididae; genus Schistocerca; species Schistocerca nitens. The sequence continues at coordinate 706,109,945 of NC_064615.1, forward strand.
GCTGCAGTCCGGAACCGCGGGACTGCTACGGTCGCAGGTTCGAATCCTGCCTCGGGCATGGGTGTGTGTGATGTCCTTAGGTTAGTTAGGTTTAAGTAGTTCTAAGTTCTAGGGGACTTATGACCTAAGATGTTGAGTCCCATAGTGCTCAGAGCCATTTGAACCATTTTTTTTTTTTTCCTACAAAGAAGGTCTGACTCATTTTTTTCTCTGGACTAACAGTTTGCACCAAGACAGCGCGAGAATACTAAAAATCTCGAGCGATGCACGTGCGCTGTAGCATAGGAAGTTTTTGTAGTCAAATTTGTGGTAGTTTCCAGACTTGATAGACTGTGTCCTGTCTAAAATTCTTCGTCCCAACTAACTATTCACTAATGTGGAACGTTGTAAACAAAGAAAATGTTTGAATAATACAGAAAGTTGTATACAATGAAAATGTTTGAATAATACAGAAAGTTAATAACAATGAATATTAAATGTATCCGATCTCCAATATTTGTGTATAGAATCACTAATAATTTTTTTTGGGTCATCAGTCCTGTGACTGGTTTGATACGGCCCGCGACGAATTCCTCTCTTGTGCCAAGGTCTTCACCTCAGAATAGCAACTGCAACCTAAGTACTCAATTATTTGATGGATGTATTCCAATCTCTGTCTTCTTTTACAGTTTTTGCCCTCTACAGCTCCCTCTAGTACCATGGAAGTCATTTCCTGATGTTCTATCATCCAGTGCCTTCTCCATGTCATGTTCCTCTCCGATTCGGCGCAGAACCTCCTCATTCCTTACCTTATCAGTGCATCTAATCTTCAACTTTCGCTTGTAACATCACATTTCAAATGCTTCGATTCTCTTCTGTTCCGGTTTTCCCAAGGTCCATGTATCACTATGATACAATGCTGTGTTCCAGACGTACATTCTCAGAAATTTCTTCTTCAAATTGAGGCCTATGTTTGATACTAGTAGACTTCTTTTGGCCAGAAACGCTCTTTTTGCCAGGGCTAGTCTGCGTTTCATGTCATCCCGGCTCCATCTGACATTGGTTATTTTGTTGCCTAGGTAGCAGAATTCCTTAACTTCATCGACCTCGTAACCATCAATCTGGATGCTAAGTTCCTTGCTGTTCTCATTTCTGCTACGTCTCATTACTTTCGTCTTTCTTCGATTTACTCTCAATCCATATTCTGTCCTCATTAAACTGCCCATTCCATTAAGCAGATCATGTAATTCTTCTTCACTTTTACTCAGGATAGCAATGTTATCAGCGAATCGTATCATTGTTATGGTTTCACCTTGAATTTTAATTCCACTCCTGAAGCTTTCTTTTATTTACATCATTGCTTATTCGATATACAGATTGAACAGTAGGGGCGATAGATTACATCTCTTCCTCACACCCTTTTAATCGGAGCACTTCATTCTTGGTCGTCCACTCTCACTATTCCCTCTTGGTTCTTGTACATATTATACACTATCCGCCTCTCCCTATAGCTTACCCCTATTTTTCTCAGAATTTCGAACATCTTGCACCATTTTACACTGTCGAACGCTTTTTCCAGATCGACAAATCCGATGAACGTTTCTTGATTTTTCTTTAGTCTTGCTTCCATTATCAACCGCAACCTCAGAATTGCCTCTCTCGTGCCTTTACCTTTTCTAAAGTCAAACTGATTTTCATCTAGTTCATCCTCAGTTTTATTTTCCGTTCTTCTGCATATTTTTCTTGTCAGGAATTTGTATGCATGAGCTGTTAAGCTGAGTGTGCGATAATTCTCGCACTTGTCAGCTCTTGCAGCCTTCGGACCTATGTGGATGATAGATTTCCGAAAGTCAGATGTTATAGCCCAAGACTCATACATAGAACACACCAACGTGAATAGTCGTTTTGTTGCCACTCCTAAGATTGATTTTAGAAATTCTGATGGAATGTTATCTATTCCTTCTGCCTTATTTGTTCTTAGGCCTTCCAAAGCTCCCTTAAATTCTGATTTAACACTGGATCTCCTATCTCTTTTAAAGCGAGTGCTGTTTCTTCTTCTATTACATCAGACGAATCTTCCACCACATAGAGGCCTTCAATGCACTCTTTCCATCTATCCGCTCTCTCCTCTGCATTTAACAACGGAATTCCCGTTGCACTCTTAATGTTACTACCATTGCTTTTTGTGTGACGGGAGGGTTGTTTCGACGTTCCTGTTTGCTGAGTCAGTCCTTTCGACAATCATTTCTTTCTCGATTTCTTCTCATTTTTCACACAGTCATTTCGCGTTAGCTTCTCTGCACTTCCTTTTTATTTCCTTCCTCAGCGACTTGTATTTCTGTATTACCGAATTTTCCTGAACAATTTTGTACTTCCTTCGTTCATCGATCAGCTGGAGTATTTCTTCTGTTACCCATGATTTCTTAGCACTTAACTTCTTTGTACCTGTGTTTTATTTTCCAGCTTCTGTGATTGACCTTTTGAGATGTCCATTCCTCTTCAACTGCACTGCCTAATGAACTATTCCTAACTGCTGTATCTGTAACCTTAGAGAACTTCAAGGGTACCTCGTCATCCCTTAGTACTTCTGTTTCCTACTTCTTTGCGTATTGATTCTTCCTGAGTAATCTCTTAAACGCAGCCTACTCTTTATCACTTCTACATTGTAATCTGAGTCTATATCTACTGCTGCGTATGCCTTACAGTCCAGTATCTGATTTCGGAATCTCTGTCCGACCATGGTGTAATCTAACTAAAATCTTCCCGTATCACCACGTCTTTTGCAAGTATACCTCCTCCTCTTGTGATCCTTGAGTAGCGTATTCGCTATTACTACCTGAAATTTATTATAGAACTCAATTAGTCTCTCTCTTCTCTCATTCCTTGTCAAAAGCCCATACGTAGATGTAGATATTCGCCTCTAACGTTTTCTTCTGCTCCTTCCCCTACAACTGCGTTCCAGTTCTCCATGACCATTAGATATTCATCTGCCTTTATGTACTGTATTACCCTTACAAAATCCTCATACACTTTCTCTATCTCTTTATCCTCAGCTTGCGACCTCGGCATGTATACCTGAACTGTCGTCGTCGGTGTTGGCTTGCTGTCGATTCTGACAAGAACAACCCTACCACTGAACTGTTCTGTGTAACACACTCTCTGCCCTACTTTCCTATTCATAACGAATCCTACCAAGGCAATTTTCTCCCGTAACCATTTCTTATTCTCCTTCCCCTGCAACCACACTCCTACCCCCAATGACTGTTAGATTTTTATTTCTCTTTACGTACTAAATTACCAATTCAATATCCTCATATACCTGCTCTATCTCTTCATCTTCGGTTTGCGACGTCGGCATGTATACATGAATTATCGGTGTCGGTGTTTGTTGGTGTCGATTCTTGTGAGAACAACTCTGTCACTTAACTGTTCAAAGTTACTCACTTTCTGCTCTGCCTTCTTATTCATAACGAATCCTACTCCCGTTATAGCATTTTCTGCTCCTGTTGATATTACTCTATACTCATCTGACCAGAAATCCTTATCTTCTTTTCATTTAACTTCACTGATCCCTTCTATATCTAGATCGAGCCTTTGCATTTCCCTTTTCGCATTTTCTAGCTGCCGTACCACATTCAAGCTTCTGACGTTCCACGACCCGACTCGAAGAACGTTTTCCTTTCGCTGATTATTCAATCTTTTTCTCATGGTCACCTCCCTTTCGGCAGTTCCCTCCCGGAGATCCCAATGGGGGACTATTCCGAAAACTTCTGCCAATGGAGAGATCATCATGACACTTTTTCACTAATAATACCTCCTCACTCACCCTCTAGATTTTGGCAGTGATGCGCGATTTATTTTACTGATCACGAGAACTATCCTTGTTGAATATGTACCACACGTAATCACAAACTTTAAAATAACGACACACAGCTGAAACACAATAAAACACATTGCCGGGCGTCTTACACCGTGCGCCACCGTCATCAGGCAGACGCCTCCCCTTCGTGCTGGGCCTCTCTGTTCAAAACTATCCAATTAGACGCCAGACAAGGCGACGCTTTTTTATAAGTGCATGCTCTGGAGACGAAAGAAACAAAAGCGTCTTTCTCAGCATTTTGTGTGATAGACCAAGCACGCAGCGGGTGAGCACGACGCAGTGTGTGTCGCTAAGTTGAGTGTATCCCACATCCCACACCATTATAGTTTCAGTACACCGCATTATCCGTCTGGTATAAGTGTCCCCTAATAAGTAAAACTCACGTTTGAGTTTTGGCAGATATCAGCATGGAATATATTAGCCAGAAACATTACACCCAACCTTTGGCATCTAGGGAAAGGGCTCATTCTCAGGCTAACAATACCATACCATCAACCACAAACCTCACACGGCCCATAAATCCGCAGACAGAACCGGCAAACCACGGGAAGTGGGGTAAGGCAAGACAGAAATGGAAGACCTTTCACTAAGGAAAAAATGATACTAAGACTGAATTCATGAATATGGGTAGAAACGGATGAAGACACTACATTCGTCTCATTTAATCGCTTGCCCACAGTCGGCAGATCCGTGTTCAGAATCGTTTGCTAAGTGAAATAGCTATAACAGTGAGTTCACAATGTGATTTCATATGTATAATATATCATGTTGTCAAAGTTGTAAGCTTTCTTCGATAAATCAAGTGCATGACGCATGTTCTGCTCAAATTTTTGGATGAAAGCTTTTCAGAAGCACTATTATACCGAATATTAATTATTTGAAAGTTATGCCAAAGCGACGTAACAACATTTAAGTAAACGAAATTTATTATTATTATTACATTAAAATATTTTATATATTATAATCAAACAGGTTATTATTATTATTGTTATTGTTATTCGCGAAGAAGCCCATTAAGACCAATCAAAGTACTTAGAGACGGGCATTTACCTTCCTTTGTGCCCGTATTTCCTGCATTCTCTTCCTGTGGCACTGGTTTCTCTCTCCAAATCATGTTGTTCCAGTCTAGTTCTTTGTATTTGCTTCTTGGTCAACTCATGATTTGTAAATTTTCGTTCTGACCGTTTCTCGATTTTGGACAAAAAAAAAACAAAAAAAAGGTTACCTGTGTAGTACGTCTTTCTGGGTTCATTCTTTTAATGTGTCTATAGAATATTAACTTGTGTTTTCTAATGGCATAACGGATAGTCGTGTATTGTCAGATTTCCTGATTGCTTCTGAGTCGGAATTACTCGTCTACAATTTTGGACTAGAATTTCCCTTACAGTTTTGCGTTCCTTGTTTTCAGTGCCTCTTTTCCTGTTCAAAATAAGTGTTTCTGATCCATAGAGGCATTCTGATTTAATTACCGTATTGAAATGTCTTACTAGGAAAGGTCACGACATTAGGATTACAGATTTACCTCAAGCTCTGTACGCCTTTAACGCCTTTAGTAGTGAAAACCACATTATGTGCAAGTAGTAAGATGCACAACTCTAGCAATTCAGAGAAAATCACAAGAAAAGTTTTACGCGTCTGTATGTTGCTTGTATATCTCTGCGTAGGTGCAGGACGCTAGAGCTCATGGCGGTCAAGTGATTAGCGTTCGAGCTTCGTGAGACGAAGGCAATGAAGCGACGGTTCAACTCACAAGTAAACTTATATATTAACCTTTTTTTCATCACTAGTCATATTATTTAATATGTATGGCAGTTGAGAGATAATATAATGAAAAAAACACGTGTATTTGCATGAAGTTTCAATTTATATTGCCGGCCGGAGTGGTCGTGCGGTTCTGGGCGCTACAGTCTGGAGCCGAGCGACCGCTACGGTCGCAGGTTCGAATCCTGCCTCGGGCATGGATGTGTGTGATGTCCTTAGGTTAGTTAGGTTTAATTAGTTCTAAGTTCTAGGCGACTGATGACCTCAGCAGTTAAGTCGCATAGTGCTCAGAGCCATTTGAACCATTTTTCAATTTATATTTTCAATGTCTGTATGACAATTACCATCCGGCAACGTGTGATGTCTACATTACTCTCGTCGTCTGGCACTTGTGACATATTATATTACTGATTGTGAATAAAGTCATTCTCATCATTATTTATCGAAGTTCAACTTGGGCTTTCCAAGCCTGTTCCTAATACTTGAAAATTTATTTACAATAGTGAATAGTCAAACAACACGTGAAATTCGCTAAAACTTCATGAAACTGCAGGTGTTTTTTTCATTATACTAACATTATCTCTCAAATATCATATAAATTAAATAATGTGACCAGTGATGAAAAAAGTATTGATTAAAAAGTGGTTGAAGGATTGGAACCGCCACCTCGTCAACTGCCCACTTGGAACGGACGAGAGCTGACCGCTTAACAACTGTGACTTCTTATGGTCGGTATCTTCGTACAGATACATCGGTTACTTAATGGACACGTAAAACTTCTCTTAAGATTTTCTCGGAATTCCCAGAGTAGTACACCTTCCTACTTGCACGTTATGTTGTTTCAATGGTCCACTAACGGTGTACAACGTTTGAAGTAAATCTGTGATCCCAGCATCGAGCCTCCTCCCCTTCTTAGTATTGTGTGCCTGGAGATATATTTCTTGTTGTAGATATTTTGGGTAAGTCCGTACGCAGTTTCCATCTTTTAGCATCTAATTTCGTTTCTTTAGTTTCGATTTTCCTTAATGGTTTCACCGAGTTATTGAAACTGTGGAATTCGTTTAATGTTGCCAGGTTTGGCCTCCATGGATTTTGGCTCTCCTTTGTTGTAAGTTACGTACTCTTGTCTTTTCAAAAGGTATCCAGAGACCGAATGTTTCTGCAGTTTATTATTAACTTTATTATTATTATTATTATTATTACTATTATTAAATGTATTATTAATAAAGTAGTATTCATCCGTGGCGGTGTGGTGTGTTAAAAGTGCGGGTGACGACAGTTTTTATCTGTAAGGGTGAGTGAAGATAGCAACAAAGCGTGAATTCCCCCGCATCCCCTCAGCCTGAAGGCGGCCTAGTTGTTATCTCCATTCATTTAAAGTTACGCTGCTGGTCACTAAAACTGCAGTATAGTGAAGACAGTATGCATCAAACGACAAATTGGCATATTTGGATATGCAAACAGCATTTCAGCGCAACCTCCCAAAATAGGTAGCAGTTATATCTACACACTTTCTATAAAGAAAGATTACACAGCGGGCCTCTTATTAAAAAACCAAATCTGAATCTTTTTTAAAAATGGACACACCGCCATTTGACTGTATTACCGTTTATTTAATTACGACCCATGTTTCGGCCTTTTATGCCATTTTTAAGTGATTTAGTTTGTGTCATTAACATACATTGCAGGACATACAAAATTGTTAAGGCTTTCGTGGCCACTTGTTGACAAACTGCCTATTGGCTTCTGTCTCGGGTTCTTCGGCCGACGTTCATCTAATGATTTTTCTGACGTTTCGCCAGCACGAGTGGCTGGCATTGTCAAAGCTTCACCCTCCATTGCCGGTGGTGAACTGGAGGCGAGCTCGCGGCCGCAGACTATATGTACCTGGCGCGCCAACGTCCGAGGGCTTCTCCGCGGTCATTTCCGGTGCGGTTCTCCTCTTGGTAACTGCGACGGTCGTTCGCTGCAGTACGGGAAGCCAGGATCCGTTTACCTTAAGGCTTTCCTCTTTCTTGTTGAAACTGTTCGCGTGTTTTTGGATTTCTACAGCTTCTCTGAACAAGCGCGTGTGATAATGCTTCTCTACAGCCAGAACTTCCGTGTCGGCGAATTTTATTACGTGGTCGATCTCATTCAGTGCGTGCTCTGCCACGGCCGATTTCTCCACCTGCCCCAACCTGCAATGTCGCTTATGCTCTTTGATCCTGGTGTTAATGGATCGTCCAGTCATTCCGACATAAACTTTTCCGCATGTGCAAGGTATACGGTATATTCCCGACATTGCAAGTGGGTCTCTTTTCTCCTTCGCCGATCTAAGACACTCTTTGATCTTCCTTGTCGGTTTGAAAATCGTCTTTACGCCGTGTTTGCGCAATATACGGCCGATTCTGTCCGTCACTCTGGGAATGTATGGCAGAAAGGCCGTACCCGACATTTCTTTTTCTGGTTCCTTACTTCGCCGAGTGTTTAGCTCTGTTACACTTCTAATGTAATTTGTGGAGTACCCATTGCTCCTCAGAACAGCTTCCAGGTGTTGCATTTCTCGTTTGAGGTGTTGAGGCTCACATATTCGTCCTGCTCTCGTTACGAGCGTACTAATCATGCCTCTTTTCTGGCTCGGGTGGTGGTTTGACAGTTTGTGCAGGTATCGGTCCGTGTGTGTCGGTTTTCGATACACGCTGTGTCCCAGGTTTTCGCCGTCCCTTGTGACCAGCACATCTAGAAATGGCAGTTTCCTGTCCTTTTCTACCTCCATGGTAAATGTTATGTTGGCATGGAGGCTGTTCAAGTGTCTCAGGAATTCACCGAGCTGTTCTTCACCATGGCTCCACACCACGAAAGTATCATCGACGTACCTGTACCACACCTTAGGTTTGCAAGTCGCCGAGTCCAGTGCCTGTGCTTCGAATTGTTCCATGAAGAAGTTGGCCACCACTGGACTGAGAGGACTACCCATGGCGACGCCTTCCAGCTGTTCGTAGAAATCGCCATTCCACGTGAAATAGCTCGTGGTGAGACATGCATGGAAGAGCTTTTTGATGTCTTGCGGGAACATGGAACCGATGTGCTCCAGAGCGTCGCTGAGTGGCACTTTCGTAAATAACGAAACAACATCAAAACTGACCAGGATGTCGTTTGGCGCAAGTTTCAGTTTCTTCAGCTTCTCAATGAAATGTCCTGAGTCCTTAATGTATGTGTCGGTCTTTCCCACGTGTGGCTGGAGCAGAGAGGCCAAGTGTTTCGCCAGTTTATACGTTGGTGAGCCAGGAGCGCTAACGATCGGTCTCAGTGGAACGTTGTTCTTATGGATCTTGGGTAATCCATACAGCCGAGGTGGTAGGGCTTCTGTGTTGCGCAGGTTTCTCTGTATGTCTGCCGGCAGAGAAGACGCCTTGATTAATCGATTAATCAAGGCGTCTTCTCTGCCGGCAGACATACAGAGAAACCTGCGCAACACAGAAGCCCTACCACCTCGGCTGTATGGATTACCCAAGATCCATAAGAACAACGTTCCACTGAGACCGATCGTTAGCGCTCCTGGCTCACCAACGTATAAACTGGCGAAACACTTGGCCTCTCTGCTCCAGCCACACGTGGGAAAGACCGACACATACATTAAGGACTCAGGACATTTCATTGAGAAGCTGAAGAAACTGAAACTTGCGCCAAACGACATCCTGGTCAGTTTTGATGTTGTTTCGTTATTTACGAAAGTGCCACTCAGCGACGCTCTGGAGCACATCGGTTCCATGTTCCCGCAAGACATCAAAAAGCTCTTCCATGCATGTCTCACCACGAGCTATTTCACGTGGAATGGCGATTTCTACGAACAGCTGGAAGGCGTCGCCATGGGTAGTCCTCTCAGTCCAGTGGTGGCCAACTTCTTCATGGAACAATTCGAAGCACAGGCACTGGACTCGGCGACTTGCAAACCTAAGGTGTGGTACAGGTACGTCGATGATACTTTCGTGGTGTGGAGCCATGGTGAAGAACAGCTCGGTGAATTCCTGAGACACTTGAACAGCCTCCATGCCAACATAACATTTACCATGGAGGTAGAAAAGGACAGGAAACTGCCATTTCTAGATGTGCTGGTCACAAGGGACGGCGAAAACCTGGGACACAGCGTGTATCGAAAACCGACACACACGGACCGATACCTGCACAAACTGTCAAACCACCACCCGAGCCAGAAAAGAGGCATGATTAGTACGCTCGTAACGAGAGCAGGACGAATATGTGAGCCTCAACACCTCAAACGAGAAATGCAACACCTGGAAGCTGTTCTGAGGAGCACTGGGTACTCCACAAATTACATTAGAAGTGTAACAGAGCTAAACACTCGGCGAAGTAAGGAACCAGAAAAAGAAATGTCGGGTACGGCCTTTCTGCCATACATTCCCAGAGTGACGGACAGAATCGGCCGTATATTGCGCAAACACGGCGTAAAGACGATTTTCAAACCGACAAGGAAGATCAAAGAGTGTCTTAGATCGGCGAAGGAGAAAAGAGACCCACTTGCAATGTCGGGAATATACCGTATACCTTGCACATGCGGAAAAGTTTATGTCGGAATGACTGGACGATCCATTAACACCAGGATCAAAGAGCATAAGCGACATTGCAGGTTGGGGCAGGTGGAGAAATCGGCCGTGGCAGAGCACGCACTGAATGAGATCGACCACGTAATAAAATTCGCCGACACGGAAGTTCTGGCTGTAGAGAAGCATTATCACACGCGCTTGTTCAGAGAAGCTGTAGAAATCCAAAAACACGCGAACAGTTTCAACAAGAAAGAGGAAAGCCTTAAGGTAAACGGATCCTGGCTTCCCGTACTGCAGCGAACGACCGTCGCAGGTACCAAGAGGAGAACCGCACCGGAAATGACCGCGGAGAAGCCCTCGGACGTTGGCGCGCCAGGTACATATAGTCTGCGGCCGCGAGCTCGCCTCCAGTTCACCACCGGCAATGGAGGGTGAAGCTTTGACAATGCCAGCCACTCGTGCTGGCGAAACGTCAGAAAAATCATTAGATGAACGTCGGCCGAAGAACCCGAGACAGAAGCCAATAGGCAGTTTGTCATTGCAGGACATGTTAATGACATAAACTCAATAACTTGAATCTGGAATAAAAGGCCGAAACCGGGGTAATAAATAAATAAACAATAATGAAGCCAAATACCATGTGTTCATTTAAAAATTACTGTATGACTGTTGCTCAGAAACGATAAAAAACGTTCACATTTGAATGTTATCTATTTGTAAGGTCAGGTTACGATTCGCATCACATTCCGACAGTGGAGGACCACGGCCTCTCGAGACTGCGATTCACCATTCTGGGATGTTGCTGCTCACATTAATCGAGATCCTACGACCAGAATGGCCCCTCTCCAACGTCATACAATATTTCAGTGGTCCCATGCGACTAGCGCCAAAGAGAACAACCGCATTGTTTCTTTGGTCGTGCAAGGTCCTACAGCTTCGTCACGCTCCTTGACTCAGGAAACGGGCAGATATGCGGCAAGCAAGTATCCACACGGATAATGCTGCGGTGTTTGGGGCACCATTGAGTGTCAGCATAGCTGTAGATTTTGCTTCCCTTGATGCGATAGCAGAGAGAGGTCGTCAGGCAAAGATACACCCGATGAAAACGCTGGATGCAGGAGTGGCACAGCTTCGCCCTTTCAGATGAGAGCTGGTCCTGCACCACGATGGATATATGCATGAGACGATACACGGAGGCGAGTGAACGTTGCCAAATGTCTTTCACCATCGTCATACTGGGCTGGTGAGAGGCGTATTAGAATGTGATGGCGTTAGATGCATAATTTGATCACCTCTGGTGTGCATAGCCGGTAATTTGGACAGAAGCCTTACATTTGTAACGCGGTAAGCCCGGTGACTGCGCCCTTTTTTCGACTTCTCTGTGCAGTTATCTTTCAACAAAATAGGGTAAGGCTGTTTATTGCCCATACTGTCCTGATCTAGTTCGATACAGGCGGTGTTCGACTATTTGCTCTGGACTATGATAACCTCTGGCATAGAGGTGAAGCAGCATTGAATGATATGCCATTATCTGTCATCCGAGGCCAATTCGACCGTATGCGCAGTCGGGTAAGAGCCACTGTCGTCGGCGAAGGTGGCAACTCTGTGCACTAAATTTCACACCCCGTATGTCCACAGATAACCTTCACATTTACTGATTTATTCTCCCTACTGTACTTCATAAGCAGAATTAGTAAAATTTCGGAATTTCCTATAGTTTCTGGTGCTGGAATGCTAATGGACAGCAGTTAGATGGTCTGAGTACATTGTGCAAACCAATAGTTGCTTACGTGTTCCATTCATTACAAGTTTCGGCTCGTGTCATATTCTCATGCCAAACTTTGAAGTCAAACGTGCAGAACTCAGAAGCAAAAGAGAACCACGCACCTCATAAATGAGACCCATAAGATAAGTATTACTAAGGTGGCGTGTGCGCACTTATTTGACACAGAGCTCTGTATGTTGATGTATCACTTTTCTATCAGAAGAAGGCGTCAGCAAAAACATGCAGGGTGACAATCATTAAACTGTATGAGAAAAACGTAAATTAGTTACAAACTACTGCGTGCACGCAATTTATTGAACATGTAAATGCCATTACAGATATTCGGATTTAGGTTATGACATGTTAGATATGCCTTCCATCATTGTCGATGATGTGGCGCAGACGAATAGCGAAATTCTGCATGACCCGCTGAAACGTAGGAACATCCATACTGTCGACGTCCTCCTGAATGGCTCTTTTCAGCTCGGCAGTGGTTTCGGGGTTACTGCTGTACCTAAATATAGCCCCACAAAATAGAGTCGCATGTGTTCAGATCCGGAGAATGTGGCGGCCAGGCGAGATACTCCAGAGCCAGAATGTGGTCCCCGGAATGCTCCTCTAGGACAACATTGTTCCGCCTCGATGGGGTCGAGCTCCGTCTTTCATGAACCACATCTTGTTGAAATCTGGGTCACTTTGGATAATCGGGGTGAAATCATCTCCCAAAACCTTCACGTACTGTTCGGTAGTCACCGTGGCATCAAGGAATATCGCACCGATTATTCCATGACCGGACATTGCACACCACACAGTCACCCGTTGAGGGTGAAGAGACTTCTCGGTCATGAAGTGCGGATTCTCAGTTCCCGTAAATCCGCTAATTCTGCAATTTTCACGTGCAAATGGCCGACAACAGGCAGGTGTCGACAAATCCGAAAAAACGGCCAGAGCTCAAAACTTCATGTGAGGTATAAAGTGGTTAAATGATGTAACATTGCCACCAAATTTCACAACAATTACACCCGACGACACTGTGAACGAGTTACTTGATGGGAAGGTCGCCATAGGCACATTTCACCCCTTCATTTGGCGTCTCTGCAGTGGAGGCGATACTTGAAACAGCAAGGTGTCGTGTAACATCCACGAGATAAATTTTAGCTACAGTGCGACGAGAGGAAATTATGCCTGTAACAGTTATAAACATTATCTATTCGACATATGAAAAAATAGTGAAAACGATGATAAATATTAATTATTTATATAATATTCTATGATGTAATTAGACATATCGATGTGTATCATACAAAGACAATGATAATTGTAAATTCCTTTTATGGTCTGCGTTTGTCTTCCTTTGTTTTTTACCTTTTGTTGGTTGGCTTTTGTAGGTTGCGGACGCATATCAAACTGAGGTCTGTTAAGAAATTGTAATTATTTATTAATTATTACTTGAAAATACAGTTCATTATTATTATAAATATGAGTGAATAATTATTTGTAACTTTAATTCCTCTCTGTGTGTTAATTATTTCTTTCCGCTGCAACGAGCGCAGCCATTGATGAGAGCGATTTGTATCGCGTTTTTGTCTGTGTTTTCCTTAGAAACAAATCAGATGTTTGCTTGATGAAGTCTAAATAGTGCACAATACGAAAGTAGAGTTTATAGAGTTTAATAAGCATTTCAAATACTTACTTATTTGGTCTAACAATAGGAAGTCTCTATCAATTGTCTGCCGCCATCTTAACAATTATCTCAGCGGCAAATTCAAATTACGCAACTCTGCAGACATAAGTTGGTTGGTTGGTTGGTTGGTTTGGGGAAGGAGACCAGACAGCGAGGTCATCGGTCTCATCGGATTAGGGAAGGACGGGGAAGGAAGTCGGCCGTGCCCTTTGAAAGGAACCATCCCGGCATTTGCCTGGAGCGATTTAGGGAAATCACTGAAAACCTAAATCAGGATGGCCGGACGCGGGATTGAACCGTCGTCCTCTCGAGCAGACATAAGTGCCGAACGTAAAACAAATGTGTAAAAATAAATGTGCACCGGTGGTCCCGAACTCATTTTAATGAAAATGATTCGAATCAGATTGGTTCTTTAAAAACAGTGCTCATAGCACGATCCTTATAAGAAACTTTTCTAGCTGATGTATGGAGCCGAAATTAATTACACACGAGTTGCGAAGAATATTGTTTCAGGTAACATACGTCAGTGTTGTGCGCGGCTGATATTCGGTGGTTTTAATGATTATTTTGCTGAAAATAACTGTTTCCATCATAATCCATAGTTGTATAGAATCTGTTGTATGAACTGTGATTTAGTGACACTTACACAACTTACAGACAACACTTTTACACGACGTTAACTTGGAGTTCTTCAGCAACTTGACCAAATCTTTAGCCGGGAGAAAAATTATTTAGTAATTACTCAATGTAATAAAATAAGATTATTATTTTCATTTACAAATTAGTTAAATACCAAACCACTGAATAACACAGCGAACGCCACAGTCGTCACGTCCGAAAAAAAGGCAGTGCTCAGAACTTCATGTGAGGTATACAGTCGGTTAACGATATAACATTGGCACTGAATTTCACCATCCAGCCGCGTTTGTTGAGATTTTAAAAACTTACCTGAACAGAGACAACCTATGATGAAATCGAAGCAGCTTTATTGCGAGAAAAAGATAATTGTATCAGGCATCAAAATAAAAACTGTTCAAGATGTAGTGAAGACAGAGAGAGGTGGGGCCAAAAAGAAATAGGAACAGATAGGTCTAAAAATAAATGAGACTTTAGTAACAAGTGTATGTAGTGTTGCAAACCTCTTAAAGAAGTACTTAATATCTGTTACTGACGACTTGGAGTTATCAGGTTCGGCGAACAGTGCAATGGAGTATCTGAGACCAGTCATTAAAAATAACATCAATAGAATGGAAATGACACTCACGTCTCCCAAAGAAGTAGCAGTCATCATAAAATCCTTAAAATCCAAGTATTCCAGTGGGTATGACAACATATCAACGAAGTTAATCAAAGAGTGCTCATGCGAGTTGAGTTCTATCTTAAGTTATTTGTGTGATCGATCTCTTATCAGCGGAAATTTTCCAGAGTGGCTAAAATATGCTGAAGTTAAGCCTCTTAACGAGAAGGGGGATAAAGAGGTACCATCAAACTACCGAACAATTTCGCCTTTGCCGGCTCAAAATAATTTGAAAAAGTTTTGTTCATGTGTCTCCTTAAGCATCTGACTGCAAATAATATATTGTCCAAGTCACAGTTTGGATTCTTTAAGGGTTCTGATGTAGAGAAACCTATTTACACCCGCGTCCGGCCATCCTGATTTAGGTTTTCCGTGATTTCCCTAAATCACTCCAGGCAAATGCCGGGATGGTTCCTCTAAAAGGGCACGGCCGACTTCCTTCCCCATCCTTCCCTAATCCGATGAGACCGATGACCACGCTGTCTGGTCTCCTTCCCCAAAACCAACCAACCTATTTACACTTGCAGTGAGAATGCACTTAATTCATTAGATAACAAATCAGAGGCCACTGACATTTTCTGTGATCTGGCAAAAGCTTTTGAGTGTATGAACCACAGCATTCTGTTAACTAAATTAGAATATTATGGTGTAACTGGTTATGCTGCGAAGGGTTTGAGTCTTGCCGGCCGAAGTGGCCGTGCGGTTAAAGGCGCTGCAGTCTGGAACCGCAAGACCGCTACGGTCGCAGGTTCGAATCCTGCCTCGGGCATGGATGTTTGTGATGTCCTTAGGTTAGTTAGATTTAACTAGTTCTAAGTTCTAGGGGACTAATGACCTCAGCAGTTGAGTCCCATAGTGCTCAGAGCCATTTGAACCATTTGTTTGAGTCTTATCTATCTAACAGGAAACAAAGGGTGTCGTTGCAAAACGTCTGTGCAGTAAGCAGTCAGTCTTCATCTGATTGGGAATTAATTACATGTGGTGCTCCTCAAGGCTCCATCTTGGGTCCATTGCATTATGACCTCTCATCTTTTACAATGCCAGATCCTAAGTTTATTTTATTTGCAGATGGTTCAAGCATTTCAATAAGTAGCAAGACAAGTACAGATTTAGAAATAGCTGATAATCAAATTTTATTAATAAATGGTTTAAAGCTAATTCAGTGTCAACAAACTTCGAGAAGACCCACTATATGCAGTTCAGAACCTGTAAGAAATTTCCTTCCAGCAAGTGTATTACATATGAAGACATGCACATCGAAGAGGTTGAGCCGGCCGCTGTGGCCGAGTGGTTCTAGGTGCTTCAGTCCGGAACCGGGCTGCTGCTACAGTCGTAGGTTCGAATCCTGCCTTGGGCATGGATGTGTGTGATGTCCATAGGTTAGTTAGGCTTAAGTAGTTCTAAGTCTAAGGGACTGATGACCTCAGATGTTAAGTCCCATAGTGCTTAGAGCCATTTTCGAAGAAGTTGACAGTGTTAAATTTCTGTGATTACAGCTCGATACTAAATTCAGTTGGGAAGGGCATACCACAGAATTGCTTAAGCGCCTAAACAAGTCTGTATTTGCAGTGAGAATGATGTCAGATGTAGGAGATATAAATATAAAAAAAAGAAAACTTGCATACTTTGCTTGCTTTCATTCTGTTATGTCATATGGGATCATACTCTGGGTCAACTCATCAAACCGAGCAAAAGTTTTTAGGGTGCAAAAGCCTGTGATAAGAATCATTTGTGGTGTAAATTCAAGATCATGTAGAAACCTGTTCAAGAACTTTGTATTCTAACCACTGCTTCTCAGTATATTTTATTCCTTAATGAAATTTGTTGCAAGTAATACATTTCTATTTCCAACCAGGAGCTCAATACGTAGTATCAATGCTAGGAATAAGAACAATCTACATAAAGACATAAAATCACTTACCTTGGTCCAAGAAAGGGTCCAGTTTTCAGGAACACACATTTTCAATAAATTGCCAGCAATCATTAAGAACTTGGTTTCAGATAAAGCATTGTTTATACAGAGTTTTTGATAGGCAACTCCTTCTACTCTATAGACGCAAATCTTAACAGAGAGTGTTAATGTCTGTCAGATTTCAGTTTTGACAGCCCTTGGTCACAACAGTCAAGATTAGGTATTTTGTATATGATAAATTTATTAATAGTGCGTAACAATGTTTCATTCTGACAGCGTGTTAATTCTGTGAATATTAGCCGATCCAGTTTACCGCATTGTATTCAAAATGGTTCAAATGGCTCTGAGCACTATGCGACTTAACATCTGAGGTCATCAGTCAAAAATGGTTCAAATGGCTCTGAGCACTATGGGACTTAACATCTGAGGTCATCAGTCCCCTAGAACTTAGAACTACTTAAACCTATCTTACCTAAGGACAGCACATACATCCATGTCCGAGGCGGGATTCGAACCTGCGACCGTAGCAGTCGCGGGGTTCCGGACTGGAGCTCCTAGAACCGCTCGGCCACAGCGGCCGGCCGCATTATATTCATTTATTTCAACAATCTCCTGACAAATGATAGCATGGTAAGTATTATATTCAAATGTTTTGTGTTTTATGTTATACTTTCTGACATGTTCCAAACCCACGAGAATCATGTAATTTTTTTTTTTTTGGTCTATGGAACGAAAACTGAATCTAATCAAATCTGACCTAGGTGCTTGCAGACAGAAACCACTTTGCCACCCCTCCGATTCCGGATGGCCTGCCAGCAGACGCAAGGGCAGCAGCAAAGCCTGCCTGCAGTCGCCTAGCATTCTCGTCACAGGTTTTGTCTGTACAGATTCATTTTTAAGGTGCTCAACAAAGGTGGTAAGGTGCCACCGTGTATGTTGAAAGAACTGGGTGGTCTTAGAGGGACGCTTTGCCGCTATATTCTCGCGTGTGTCAATATTGCACGCTTCTGTGATAACAGGACGGGGAGGGGCGGGGACGGGGGACGGGAGGGGGAGGGGGGGGGAGGAGTCGGAGCGCACGCGAAACAGGGTTGAAAACGCATAAGCAGCCTATGCTGCTTCGGATTACGTTCAAATTTCGTGTAATGGCTTTTAACGGATCCACCACACCAAAGATTACGGTCGCACTGCACTCCAAAGGGGTACGACCACGTTCAGTGTGGTTGCTGGCCCACGGTGTGCTTGTACAAGGAGTAAATCGTCAGGGAGTTATCAGTACTGTCAAAAATGTCAAGAACGTCCTTCTGTTGCTCATCACATTGAACTGTCGTTTTCGACTGTGAATATGTATGGGGATTAACGCACCAAGGAAAGAGGCGGTTTGGTTTCATTGACGCCCCTTATGCAATCCCGTAAGGCCTTTTTCATGTCGATTCTGGGCAGCGGTATGTCTGAATTATTTTTCTCGACAACATAAAAAACCACGTGATTTCAACACTGACTGGTTCTGACAACTGTCGCAGAGGCGTCAAAAGAAGGTATGAAATGTGGGTAAGAGGGGCTGTGACGACCTTCCTATTGTGTGACACGTCCACCGTGGCTTTCGGCAGCGGGGTTATAGGTAGCAAACGCGATGCACTGAGAACTAATTCTTCAGTCTATAAAAACAGCTTAGAAATAAGCAATACCAACTGGCGCACTAACTCGTTAGTTGGTGGTTTAATGAGACACCTACTACAACCTATATCGTTTATGTTTCCTCATTTTAAAACTAAAAGTCTTGAAAGCAAGTTGTTTAGTTAGACACTAGTGTTGATGATGATGGAGTGGTGGGTGGGGGGGTGGGGGGGGGTGAAGGAGTGAGATGTTACTAGTTAATATCTGACTGCGCTCAAGAGTAATGGTCTCGAAATAGTTTGGGAATTGCTGACATGCAGGTACCAAATTGATATGTTTCGCTCGCTATTCCGAAGTGTCACAGACATTTTCTGTGTGATTTAGTGGGCCTAAATATTCTTCAAACCAGGAACGTTTGCGTGCAGCACATTGAACATAATAGTTTCCATTATGAAAGGCCGGAGTGCCACAGCACACCCGTCATGTAAATGAACGAGAAAGCGCAACACTTGGTCCCTAAGAATATTCCTGGTTTATGTTCACTATAACCTGAATGGTTGGAACCAAGATGTGGTGCGAAAAATATACCTAAAACATCTCAAAATCACTCACGACCTGAACTACGCCCTCCATTCACTGCAGGATAAAACCAAAAACAACAACGCTACAATGAACTACAGAATGACTAACACATGTCTAACTCAGTATAAAAAACTGAATGCCATGGACCACTCGGGAAGAGGCAAATCGCGACTCCAGATAGCTCTTGTCAGGTTCCTGTGTTCCTACCGAATACGTGCTGCTTTGCAGACAGCTGTGACCAATGGATTTTTGTGAGGTTTCTGACTCCAGATGTCCATACTGTGCAGTTCCGTCGACAATGCTCGCTCGGTAACTGGTTGGGAAGGACTCCGAATCACTGCCAGCAGCATTTTATTTAGGATTTGAAAACAGAGATCAACGTCAAGACGTGCCACTAGTATCGGAGCCCTGTCGGTTTCGATCTTATAATGACCACTATTCTTACGTCGTGTTAAAAACAGGGCAACATCCTTAATGGTGTGGTCATGGAAAACCCAAGCACAACTCGTTTCTGATACTGTGTCACGCCTCCTAGTCAGCAGTGCTGCAGCCCTGATTTCGCACAAGTGATTAACACGGCAATGCCGGGACGTGGGCGGAGTTTGTTTGGGTGGGGGTTTAGCAGGCGTTTATTTGTTATTCTAGTGAACTTATTTTACAACAGCATTTATTAACAGACATATATTATCGTATAGGCGCAAACGACGTCAATGGCAATGATTGGCATTTAATATCAAAATAAACACTCCTCCGCCCTTAAATATTTTAAACTTATTCTAAGCAAGTACAGTATTTTAAAACACTAATCTTATTCGATCCTGGTGACATAGATGCAGGCACCGACCCACAACAAATGAACAGAAATCACAATACTTGAAATATCAGCCAACAGTACTTTATAAGCGGGTAATCATAATAACCTATTATACTAATTGAACAAATGCCTCAATAAGAACTACACTCTACTGCCAAGACCCTACAGCAGCTATTCCACTAATGCCACAAACAAAATGACTACTCAGAACTAGCACATACACCGATAATGCGCAGCAGCATAACACAGACAAACTTATGACTATGCCTTCGTACAATGATAAAAACGCTATCTCTGCGTGAACACAAAACACTATACAGAAATCATCCTCTTATGCAGTCAGGGCCGCGCCGTGCAGTATAGAATTCACAACCTGTAACGGTTACTCTGGATTCACAAACACAGCAGCCACTGATTGCCTCGACCGCTCTCAGTACTCACAACAACTTCTCACTGACGACAGCTGCCAGCTGTCGGTCAGTAGATCCACATCTACAGCACAAACTTAGCGCTCTGTACAATACAGGAATAACTAATCCCCAGTATTCGTCGTGTCTTCCTGTGGTTGCCGTCAGATTCCACTCTCCAAGTGGGCGATGTTCACGTACAGCTTGGCCACACCCCGTACTTACTGTTCTGACTCTCCAGATGCTGCCCTGACGCATAACACGCCATATTTCACACGCTTCCTGTTTCTGTCAAGCTTATCGGCCGCTGTGCCATGTCACCAGAGGACGGCCTGAGAGGGGCTAGTGTCGAACCCACACATA
The DNA here is from genome assembly GCF_023898315.1 of Schistocerca nitens. Classification (NCBI taxonomy): domain Eukaryota; kingdom Metazoa; phylum Arthropoda; class Insecta; order Orthoptera; family Acrididae; genus Schistocerca; species Schistocerca nitens. Next base: position 706,130,553 of record NC_064615.1, read on the forward strand.
TTTTCTTTACAACGAGTTGGTGTGTGACTACAGTGGTCCCTGATAATATAGATCACTAAGCTGAGTCATTGTGGTGGCAAGAATTCTGAAAACTCGGCTAGACCTCAATCACACAAGCAATCATAGATCGGCCCATTCTTCGAAACACTTTCGCAATTTAATGTGTGATTAACACATAAGAAAATCCCATAAAAATTAGAATCATGAGCACATGATGAACACGAGGTTCCACTACCTATGTTGTGTTTTATTCAATACACAGACCTCATGAACGATAAATACGTAATTCTATTTACGGTACAAGAGCCAAATTTGTTCTCATTCAGCCGGCCGAAGTGGCCGTGCGGTTAAAGGCGCTGCAGTCTGGAACCGCAAGACCGCTACGGTCACAGGTTCGAATCCTGCCTCGGGCATGGATGTTTGTGATATCCTTAGGTTAGTTAGGTTTAACTAGTTCTAAGTTCTAGGGGACTAATGACCTCAGCAGTTGAGTCCCATAGTGCTCAGAGCCATTTTGTTCTAATTCATGTTGCCCGTATTTACGACGGTAGGCAATAATATTTTGTCATATCGTTACATAAGGTAAGATCCTTTGTTCAATGCCTGGTCGCCCTTCCTTTACATTAGTTCGTGACGTATCCTACATACACTCTGCCGACCGGTGTGGCCAAGCTGTTCTAGGCGCTTCAGTCTGGAACCGCGTGGCCGCTACGGTCGCAGGTTAGAATCCTGCCTCGGGCATGGATGTGTGTGCTGTCCTTAGGTTAGTTAGGTTTAAGTAGTTCTAAGTTCTAAGAGACTAATGACCTCATATGTTGAGTCCCATAGTGCTCAGAGCCATTTGCGCCATTTGCATACACTCTAAGACAAAAAATTCGGCCTGGAATCTCATTCAACTGTCTTCATTGATGAGGTCCGCTTCTAACTGAGCACCGATGACCAGCGAGACGCGTCTGGAGACGCTCCGGACAGCGGTAGGATACCAACCTGACGATGGCCCATCATACGGTCCAACAACCAGAAGTTACAATCTGGGCTCGCATTTCTTTTCATTACAGGGCCCCTTTGGTTGTCATCCGCATCATCCTTGCAGCACAGCGGTTCGTCGACGATATTCTACGTCACGTTCTGTTGCACTTCCCGGCAAGCCATCCTCCACCTACATTTCAGCAAGATAATGCCTGCTCACACACGGTGCGAGTTTGTGCTGCTTGTCACCGTGCTAGCAAAATCCTACCTATACCAATAAGGTCGCCGGATCTCTCCGCAGTTGAGAACGTTTGAAGCATTATGGGCACGGCTCTCCAACCATACCAGGATATTGGCGATCGAAGGCGCTGATTTGGCAGAATTTGACACGATATCCCTCAGAAAGACATCCAGCAACTGTATCAGTCAATGATGAGCCGAATAACTCCTTGCATAATGGCCAGAGGTGGACCAGTATGCCGCGCGGAGTGGCCGCAGGGTTAGAGGCGCAATGTCACGAATCTCGCGGCCCCGCTCAAAGGAGGTTCGAGTCCTTCCTCTGGCATAGGCGTGTGCTGTCCTTAGCTTAAGTTACTTTAAGTAGTGTGCAAGTCTAGGGACCGAAGACCTCAGCAGTTTGCCCCTTAGGAATTCACACACATCTGAACATTAGAAAATTTGGACCAGTACGTTATTGACTTGCTCAGTTATGAAGTTCTTCCTCTTGAATAAATCAGTTTATCTGAAATGTAATCATTTGTTTGTATGTACATAGACATCACATCTACCGATTTTCCTCCCATTAGAATAATTCCTATGCGTTGCGTCCCTTTTTACTTTAGAGTGTATTTCACTTTTACATACGTGAGCATCGCATATTAGAACTGTTACAACATTTCCTGCGCCTGATGAAGTTTCTCTCAGTTAGGACACTAGCGATGTCTATTAGTCAACGGTAACAGTTCGATATACTTTTCTCTTTTTTTTTTGGTTCAATCCCGCATCCAGCCATCCTGATTTAGGTTTTCCGTGATTTCCCTAAATCGCTCCAGGCAAATGCCGGGGTGGTTCCTGTGAAAGGGCACGGCCGACTTCCTTCCCCGTCCTTCGTTAATCCGATGAGACCGATGACCTCGCTGTCTGGTCTCCTTCCCCAAAACAACCAACCAACCTTTTCTTTTTTTGTTACAGTCCGTGTTTCGGAAACACATACAGGGTGCTCTAAAATTCCCCTTACAAACTTACGGCACTCGTAGAGGGAACTACGTAGACAATAGCTGAATTGCAACCCAAGTCCGAAAACGTACCTTTTCCGTGTTACATCCGTTTGGAAACATGTCTACGTGGCAGGTATGAAACAGTAACCCCCTGGGGGGTGCTTACGTAGGATTGGCTGGTGTCTTTGGATATCTGTCCTACCTCTCTGACCTGGCTCGAGCCTCATTCACGTGTGTGTGAGTGTTAGAGCTACGTGGTTGAGTCCACGTTTGCAGAATACACCATATGTCTCTATGGCGAAGATCACGGTAATGGGAGAACTGGTGGTCGCGTTTATCAAAATCGTTATCGACAACGTCCGCCTCCATCGTATACCCTTTTCGTCACAAGGAAGGTAGTAGGAGTAGTCCACTAAATTACAGGCCTATATCATTAACGTCGATATTCAGCACGATTTTGGAACATATATTGTGTTCGAACGTTATGAAAAACGGTCTGCTGACACACAGTCAGCATGGACTTAGAAAACATCGTTCTTGTGAAGCACAACTAGCTCTTTATTCGCATGAAGTGTTCAGTGCTATTGACAAGGGATTTCAGATCGATTCCGTATTTCTGGATTTCCAGAAGGCTTTTGACACTGTAACACACAAGCGGCTTGTAGTCAAATTGCGTTCTTATGGAATATCGTCTCAGTTATATGACTGTATTCAAGATTTCCTGTCAGAGAGGTCACAGTTCGTAGTAACTGACGGAAAGTCATCGAGTAAAGTAGAAGTGATTTCTGGCGTTCCCAAAGGCAGTGTTATAGGCCCTTTGCTGTTCCTTGGGAGACAATCTGAGCATCCGTGTCAAGTTGTTTGCAGATGACGCTGTCGTTTATGGACTAATAAAGTCATCACAAGATCAAAACAAATTGCAAAACGGTTTAGGAAAGATATCAGAATGGTGCAAAAATTGGCAGTTGACCCTAAATAACGAAAAGTGTGAAGTCATCCACATGACTGCTAAGAGGAATTAGTTAAACTTCGGTTGCACGATAAATCAGTCAAATCTAAAGGTTGTAAATTCAAATAAATACCTAGTAATTACAAAATTGGAAGGAACACACAGAAAATGTTGTGGGGAAGACTAACCAAAGACTGCGTTTTATTGGCAGGACCCTTAGACAATGTAACAGGGCTACTAAGGAGACTGCCTACACTACGCTTGTCCGTCCTGTTTTAGAATACTATCCTTACCAGATAGGACTGAGGGAGTACATCGAAAAAGTTTAAAGAAGGGCAGCACGTTTTGTATTATCGCGAAATCTAGGAGAGAGTATGTCGGAAATTATGCAGGATTTAGGCTGGAAACCATTAAAAGAAAGGCGTTTTTCGTTGCGACGGAATCTTCTCACGAAATTACAATCACCAACTTTCACCTCCGAATGCGAAAATATTTTGTTGACACCGACCTGCATAGGGAGAAACGATCGCCACGCTAGAATAAGGTAAATCAGAGCTCGTACGGAAAGTTATACATGTTCGTTCTTTCCGCGCGCTGTACGAGATTGGAATACGAGGGCAGTTCAATAAGTAATGCAACACATTTTTTTTCTGAAACAGGGGTTGTTTTATTCAGCATTGAAATACACCAGGTTATTCCCCAATCTTTTAGCTACACAACACTATTTTTCAACGTAATCTCCATTCAATGCTACGGCCTTACGCCACCTTGAAATGAGGGCCTGTATGCCTGCATGGTACCATTCCACTGGTCGATGTCGGAGCCAACGTCGTACTGCATCAATAACTTCTTCATCATCCGCGTAGTGCCTCCCGCGGATTGCGTCCTTCATTGGGCCAAACATACGGAAATCCGACGGTGCGAGATCGGGGCTGTAGGGTGCATGAGGAAGAACAGTCCACTGAAGTTTTGTGAGCTCCTCTCGGGTGCGAAGACTTGTGTGAGGTCTTGCGTTGTCATGAAGAAGGAGAAGTTCGTTCAGATTTTTGTGCCTACGAACACGCTGAAGTAGTTTCTTCAATTTCTGAAGAGTAGCACAATACACTTCAGAGTTGATCGTTTGACCATGGGGAAGGACATCGAACAGAATAACCCCTTCAGCGTCCCAGAAGACTGTAACCATGACTTTACCGGCTGAGGGTATGGCTTTAAACTTTTTCTTGGTAGGGGAGTGGGTGTGGCGCCACACCATTGATTGCCGTTTTGTTTCAGGTTCGAAGTGATGAACCCATGTTTCATCGCCTGTAACCATCTTTGACAAGAAATTGTCACCCTCAGCCACATGACGAGCAAGCAATTCCGCACAGATGGTTCTCCTTTGCTCTTTATGGTGTTCGGTCAGACAACGAGGGACCCAGCGGGAACAAACCTTTGAATATCCCAACTGGTGAACAATTGTGACAGCACTACCAACAGAGATGTCAAGTTGAGCACTGAGTTGTTTGATGGTGATCCGTCGATCATCTCGAACGAGTGTGTTCGCACGCTCCGCCATTGCAGGAGTCACAGCTGTGCACGGCCGGCCCGCACGCGGGAGATCAGACAGTCTTGCTTGACCTTGCGGCGATGATGACACACACTTTGCCCAACGACTCACCGTGCTTTTGTCCACTGCCAGATCACCGTAGACATTCTGCAAGCGCCTATGAATATCTGAGATGCCCTGGTTTTCCGCCAAAAGAAACTCGATCACTGCCCGTTGTTTGCAATGCACATCCGTTACAGACGCCATTTTAACAGCTCCGTACAGGGCTGCCACCTGTCGGAAGTCAATGAAACTATACGAGACGAAGCGGTAATGTTTGAAAATATTCCACAAGAAATTTCCGGTTTTTTCAACCAAAATTGGCCGAGAAAAAAAAAATGTGTTGCATTACTTATTGAACTGCCCTCGTAATAGGGAATTGTGAAGGTGGTTCGATGAACCCTCTGCCAGGCACTTAAATGTGATTTGCAGAGTATCCATGTAGATGTAGATATAGAATTACGCAACACCTTCGAGAAAGGGGAACCTTCACGGTCGGTACGCATGACTGTAGTGCTCCAAAGAGACGTCGCACATCCGACATGGAAAGAGAGAACCAGTCAACGAGTATACGAGCAATTGCTCCCAGCACTGTCTGGTATGTTCTGTACGGTCAACTACTACACCGACCTCCAAAGGATACAGTCACTAATGCCAGCGGATTTTCCACCATGCGTTTGAGTTCTGTATGCAGTTTCTGCACCGCTGCATCAACGAAACCGTAGTGTTTCCACAGGGCATTCTTTCCACAGATGAATGTAAATTTATTACGGACTGTCTTCTCCATTCTCTAAACAGCCATGTTTGAGCAGACGAGCTGAGGTGGACCACACCACTTGGCAATGACACATAACGCAAAAGTTGCTTTCGTCATTAAGTTTTGCACACTGGGAATAAGCTCCACTATCCGTCGACCGGCAGTTACTCCTGAGATAGTCCTTCCGACGGACGGAGAGCAGCGCGAATGAAGTAATATCCGCGAGGGCGCCGGCGGAAGCTGGCGCGTGTGATTGGACGGGCGACCGCCGGGGCACGACACCACCCACACGCCCACTCGTCGCTTAATTTGGCCGCTGCAAATTGAGCATTTCCCGCGACAGAAAGGCGGCCGCTGCGCTGATTGGGAACAGCGCAGGCGTCAATTCAACTCCATTAAAACGCGGAAAAGTTGTGCGCAAAAAAGTTTTATTTTTGACAGGCTGCCCGATGCTTTTGTTGTGTTTGTTAGTTTAAGTGACAGCCTGAAATTCACCACTTCGGCGGATCATAATTGCATGTAGCAATCGTGAACTTCGCATTTAAAATGAATTTCTGTGTATGTCGTTTTCGACATATGGGAAATTTGGACTGCACGCGCAGATTGCTTAATAAATAAATCTCGCCATTTGCTCGGATGGTTCTTTATCTCGGTAGAGAAGTGTGCACTACAGAGAAACATACAGGCAGATCAGAAGCTTTTGCTGCGCTTGGATTCAGCCCTGGCCCGCCGTCTGTGGGGCATGATCTACAAAAATGAGCCTGAAGCCGTCCTCACACAATGACTGTTGTTTAACATTGATGTTGAGCTGTAAGAGTTTTATGGCATCACTTGGCTGTTGCGGAGCCATTGCCCCGCTACGAAACACAAAATAAATTCTGAGATATTTCGGCGATTTACTACGTAACTCTGGATCTATTAGAAGTGTGCACTAAAGCGAAACGTATAGACAGATTAAAAGCTTTTGCTGGGCCCAGTAAGTCGCAAACAGAACTTGCGAGAGCCGTTTTGCATTTGTCGTTTTCAACTGAAGCCCATGTTTGGTGGATTTTATAACTCACGCCATATGAATATATGCTGCTTCTAAGCACGAGTGTACTGAGGATATCTCGAAAACACGTTATTATTGGTACAATTTTCTGTAATAAAATGAAGGGAAACATAGCAGTGGTTAAAGAATTGTCGTACTGTCGTGTTATAACTGGCGGTTTATGAAAGTTAGCCGTTTTAATGCTACGACACATTGAAGATTCATCAAAAACGCGGCGCTATTGGTAGGACTTGCTATGATTAAATGTCAATAACTTTTCCACGGTTAAAGCGCTCAGAAGATCTTAACACAAAATACAACCGGTCACTTCTTGTATACATTCAGTGGAGCGTAAATGGTAGAGGTGGCGAGTTACGGTACAATATGTAACGGGTTCTCATTTTGCTGTATCACATTTTCCTTCTTTTACTCATCTTCACATTTTCTAAAATGTTGTACAATTTTCTTATTAAATATAACGAAATATTTTCCGTAATATTCGATGTTACGTGAATATAAGTGCGCTTTCTCTAGGGAGTGCGTTTGTCCGATTTTGTGAAGTTTCATAAGCTGATGTCCTTACTGACTGCATACATAAATTTGCTTTCTGATTTATGCGTTCGTGGATATTGAAATTGCAATTTATGTATACTACAGGCAATACAACATAACTAGGACATGGTGTTTGGTATGTCGTAGCAAGCCTCGACGATAGTTCTAAGGATTTAACTTCTGGAGGAGGTCGAGAAGCTGCTGCAATCCATAATTAAGATTAGTTCAGTTTGAGTAAACGTTAAAAATAGATACTAACTTTGGAAGTCATCCATGCTCATATAAGGGGCAATATGATATTGAAACTGCTCTCTATTAAGATTTTACACCAATTCAGCAGGTTGGCTAGGAAACAGAATTCCTTCAGCGTAAGGCTACTGAACATTCACTGAAGATCTTGGACTTGTTAACACAAACTTTTTTACAGTAAAAGCTTTCATTCCTTGGCATTCAAAAGTTGTACACTGATAAAACTTCAACTCAGTTAATCAGTAAATGTATTATTCTTTAGAAACCAGAATACAGAGGAAATCAGAATATACAGGACCCATGACCAGCAGAATTAACATTAATATAAAACACAATGTTGCAGTGAAAGAGAATTGTTAACGTACAGTATATTTTAAAAGATAACAATTTCTTTCAACTTCTTGTACATCAAAGGGCGACGGCCTTGCCGCAGTGGATACACCGGTTCCCGTCAGATCACCAAAATTAAGCACTGTCTGGCGTGGCCGGCACTTGGATGGATGACCATCCGGGCCCCCACGCACTGTTGCCATTTTTCGGGGTGCACTCAGCCTCGTGATGCCAATTGAGAAGCTACTCGACCGAATAGTAGCGGCTCCGATCAAAGAAAACCATCGTAACGACCAGGAGAGCAGTGTGCTGACCACACGCCCCTCCTATTCACAGCCTCAGTTGAGGATGACACGGCGGTCGGACGGTCCCGATGGGCCACTTGTGGCCTGAAGACGGAGTGTTCTCTTCTACATCAAAGGATATAAGACATTATGACATCAAAACAAAACTTGACCGGCCCCTGTTCTAAATATAAAGTTATTAATGGAAATTGTGAAGTACTGATCATAAATTTTTATCGTTAACACCAAGAAGTGACCGCGTAACGTCAGCTTTAATCACCCTTTTCTAAGTGTTACATTATAGAAGATAATAAAAGTCACATAACTTCTAATCTAAGAATGACATTCTGGCATCAACAAACGACTACTGATCTTTGGAAATTGGCTACAATAAGACAAAGTAACAACAAAACCGTAAAATTTTAGCTCGAAAACTTCGTGTACCACAGTACCCGAACATCCAGGTTAAATAATCATTACAGGACCGGAGCCAGAATATGCTCCATCCCTTCGGCACGTCAAGACGAGACAAAACCGCCGCAGGACGCTTGCAATCACAAAAAAAAAAATAAATAAATAAATAAAAAAAATAAAATAAAAAATAAAAAAATCCGGCTCTAGCACGGGAAACTAGAGCACAGAGTATTATCAGGCTTCCACAACAAACAGAAAAGTGAAATTAGTTAACTCGAATAAAATACACTTTAATACGTAAGCCTAATTAGCGGTTGCAGCGTGCACAATGGACATGAACATAGCAATCGAAAACGGTTCTTTCACAAATGTCATACTTGGCAGTGAAATATTTCAGCCTTCCCAAAATAACTTCCTTCGCAATTTCAACCTCCAACGAAGAAATACACAAGCAACCTCTTGAAGAGAGTGTAAGATGAGATTAGCATTATCAATTAAAGCCTTGAAAGAACCACAAGGACATAAATACAAAATCCAGCGACTACAGCGGAGGCATTGTGTAACATGTCTAATGTGCCGCTACGCCAACACGACCTCCCGAAGTTCAAAGTTCCAGCTGAACACAGAAACAGATGTCCAACTTTGCTACCGAACGCGTCACACGTCACAGGACGTCCGCACACTGCATGTCGTCAGAACAAGGCGTCTAATCCGGCCCGTGGTGCTCGCTCACTCCCGCAGTCAGCACCGACCGGTCTCTCGTGACTGTCACACAGAGCTACTGCCGGCATATTCTCATTCTCTTCCGCGCCACTTCGCGGCACACTCGCCAGTAACAGCTCTGTTTTTCTTTCCTTTATTGTTATTTTGACACCTTATACAAAAGGTGGGCTGGCAGCGGCAATATTACACCGCTCTTCAGCCACAGTCAGTACAAATGGAAAGCAATGAAGACACGGAAAAACATAACATAACCGTGGACAAACACAGTAGACACATGAGTAAAAACACGGAGCCGTTCACAGGTGGAGTAAAAGACAAAAAACGGTCAGCACTGTACAGGGACACTGATGACTGAGAGAACACATGTGAACGATGGAGCGTGGTTCGGTGAAAACACTGAAGCACTAACACGACGGGACACACACACATAGAACCGATGGCGATGATCTCCGGCGCGCGAATGTTCGCTTGGCGTTTGCGAGTCCAGGACCTGACAAAAGGGGAAATGTGGTGGAGGAGGGAGAGGGGAGAGTGTAGATGCCAGTGGCAGTGGAGATGGGAGGGGGAAGAAAGAAGGTACGGGGGTAGGGGAAGCCTGGGGGGGAGGAGGAAGGGAGGAGGGAGAGAAGGGAGAGAGGGTGCCCTAAGGAGCCATAGAGAGGGGAGAGGGAGGATCAAAGTTGATAGGAGGGGTAAATGGAGGGGATGAGGGCATCATCAGGGAGGCGGAGTTGGTGGAAGTCACCTTGGGAGAGGGTATGGAGAGTGGAGAGATGGAGAGCAGGTGGGACATGGGAATACAGGTGCGGCAGCAGACAGGTGTGGGAGAGGATGGGAGAGACAAGCGGGTGAGGGGGATCATGTTTATGGGAGGTGTAGAGGATCCGTATCCGCTGGAGGAAAAGGAGGAGATGCGGGAACAGAATAAGGTCATACAGGATCCGTGTGGGGGATGGGAGATGGATGTGATAGGCGACACGGAGAGCATGGCGTTCTAGGATTTGAAGGGATTCGTAAAAGGTAGGAGGGGCGGAGATCCAGGCAGGGTGGGCCTAGCAGAGGATAGGGTGGATGAGGGATTTATAGGTGTGGATGGTGGAGGACTCCAGACCCCATGTGTGGCCAGAAAGGAGCTTGAGAAGACGGTGTCGGGAGCATGCCTCGGCTTGGATCGTCCGGAGATGGGGAGTCCAGGAGAGGTGACGGTCAAGGGTGACGCCAAGGTACTTAAGGGTGGGGATGAGGGCGAGAGGACAGCCATAAATAGTGATATAGAAATCGAGGAGACGGAAGGAAGGGGTGGTTTTGCCTACAATGATCGCCTGGGCTTTAGAAGGAATGACCTTGAGCAACCACTGGTTACACCAAGGTATTGGAGAAGGTGTTGGGAGCGTTACATGGTGGGGGCGAGGGCGAGGAAGGCGGTGTCATCGGCATACTGGAGAAGGTGGACGGGGGGTGTAGGCGGCGTCATGTCCGCCGTGTACAGAAGGTAGAGAAGAGGGGAGAGGACGGAACCTTGGGGCACACTGGCAAGTAACAGCTCTGTGTAGCGCGCCGCTTAAGAACCTCTCGTTTCCTCGGCACGGAGCATGCTACCTCCAACAACCTCCCAGAGATCTCGCTCGAGTCGATTGCGCCCGCGGCAAAATCGATCGGAACGCATCAGATATAATACAACCTAAGGACACAATGATAACTGTTTATCTTACATTGAATAGTAATACTGCAGTGTTACAGCTGTTTTAGTTCTTATACTGAATGACAGTCAAATATAGCTTGACATTTAACTTTGAACTTTGGTACACTGTTCTGACTAGCCCCACAAGCTCGCGTGTCTTCGTCGACGCCTCTGATTCATGGCTGCGTCTGGCAGCGACTGTCTTTCGCTTGGGGTGTCGTTGTAACGTACCGACTTCGCTACGGGAACTCACGCTTCGGACGACTCAACATGGACAAGGGACAAAAAAATGTGTATTAATAGAGACAAAGGAGCAATTTTACTCTTCCAAATTTTCGTAAAGAATAGCGCGTTTTCTAGCGCGTCTCTTGTGGCACTGTTGTTGTGTCTCGAGAGATTGAATTTCCCTTCCACAGCCCATGTGAGGCGACTTAACGATGAGAAGACAAGATGTGGCGTCTCACTTGCACCTGTAATTTCTCCAAAGTTAAAGTTTATATTTACTTACACTGATCAGCCAGAACATTATGACCACCTTCCTGATAGCCGGTATGTCCTCCACTGGCATGGATAACAGCAGCGACGCGTCGTGGCGTGGAAGCAAAGAGGCCTTGGTACGTAGCTGGAGGGCGTTGGTACGACATCTGTACACACATGTCACCTAATTCCCAAAAATTTCGAGGAGGGCAATGATGAGCTCTGACGTGACGTTCAATCACATCCTAGATGTGTTCGATCGGGTTCAGATCTGGCGAGATAGGCGGGGAGGGGGGCCGGCGGCAGCTCATGAATTGGAGCACGCCACTGCTCTCATCGAACCACTCCATCACACTTCTGGCCTTGTGATATGGCACATTATGTTGCTGAAAAATGACACTGCCGTCGGGAAACATTATCGTCACGGTAGGGTGTATGTGGTGTGCAACCAGCGTAAGATACTTCTTGGCCGTCTTCGGGACCTGCACCAGCTCCATGGAACCCCATGTGAATGTTTCTCAGAGCATAATGGAGGAGCCACTAGCTTGTCTCTGTCCTGCAATACATGATGAAGAAGGTATCGGGATTCGTCAGACCCTGCAACGCTCTGTCTCTGCGCCAACGTCCAGTTTCGACGGTCCGTGCTGTTTTCAATTATAGTTGCCGATGTCGTGGTGTTAACATTGGCACATCCGTGGGTCGTCTGCTGCGAAGGCTCATCGTTAGGAATGTTCGGTGCACTGTGTGTCCAGACACACTTCTACTCTACCCGGCATTAAAGTCTGATGTTAGTTGCGCCACAGGTCGCCGCCTGTCCTATTTTACGATTGCGCTCAACCTACAATCTCCGACGTAGCTAAAGAGGCATGACTGCCCAATCCTACGACAGCTGGACATAGTTTCACCTTGGTTTCGCCACATATTGAAGACACCATAGCACTCCTCGAACACCCGACAAGTCGTGCAGTTTCCGAAATACTGGTGCCGAGCCTCCGGGCCATCACAAATGCCCTCAGTCAAACTAGATCGATCGCACGCCTTCCCCGTCTCACACACGGACAGCATGCTTACTGAAACTACATGCACCATGCTTGTGTCTGACTAGGTGTCATTCCTCGCCAGGTGACCCTGCTATCGCCAGGGCGGGTTTATATCAATAGTAAGTCGGTGGTCATAATGTTCTCGCTGACCACTGTACACAGCCAACGGCCTTGCAGCAGTGCTAACACCACTTGCCGTCAGTTCACCGAAGTCAAGCGCCGTTTGGTATGACTAGCATTTGGTTGGGTCACCGTCGAGGCCTGCCGAGTGCTGTTGGCAAGCGGGCTGCACTCAGCCCTTGTGAGACCAGTTCAGGAGCTACTTGACTGAGGAGTAGCGGCACCGGTCACGAAGACTGACAACGGCCGGGAGAGCGGTGTGCTGACAGCACACTCCTTCGTATCCGCATCCGGTGACGCCTACGGCCTGAGGATGACACGGTAGCAGGTCTGTACCGTTGGGGCTGTTCGGACGGTGTTTGTTTCTATGTTTGATCAGTGTACATACTTTGCAAACAGTTGTGGAGTGCATGACGGGAGCTATTAAGCATTCTACCAATTACTAAGGTCTCTTCCCTTTCCAACCACGTATGGAACTCTGGAAGAATAACCGTTGAAACGATTCTGTGCGCTACGTAATTAGTCCGATCTTGCGTTTGAGGTCCCTGCGCGAACGATGCGCAGGAGACATATTCAAGTTCATCATTTGAGACTGGTCCTTGAAACTTTGTAAGTAGATTTTCGTACTATAAATTGGGATTGTCCTCAAGCACCTGCCAACAAACGTTTCTCAACCTTCCCGTAACCCTCTATACACGACACAAACTGTTGACCATTAGTGCTGTAGTTCTTCCAATATGGTCAATGTCTTCTTACGACAACGATCATAAAAACATTTCTGAATAAAGTTATCGGTTTGGACAAGCCAATGTTACTTGGAAATGACTCAAGGCCGAAATTGTACAAAGCATTATTTGTTGTGGTTGTTGCTGCAAGAAAATAAAAGAAGATGGTTCAAATGGCTCTGAGCACTATGGGACTTAACATCTATGGTCATCAGTCCCCTAGAACTTAGAACTACTTAAACCTAACTAACCTAAGGACAGCACACAACACCCAGTCATCACGAGGCAGAGAAAATCCCTGACCCCGCCGGGAATCGAACCCGGGAACCCGGGCGTGGGAAGCGAGAACGCTACCGCACAACCACGAGCGGCGGACAATAAAAGAAGATAATTAATCAATAATTTACTCTCCGTTCACAATAACATTTCTTCCAAGACTCTACTTCCGGCAGTGCAAGCGGGGAGTCGCACAGGGAGAGCTGACAAGCCTCCCTTGTGAGATTTAAAGAAAGGACGAACATTGCTAGGACCATAAGGAACACACGTACGCTGTTCACTTGTAATCTTTGAGAGTGGACAGCAAGTCGTCCACAGGAACGTACTGTACAAGATGCAGCCTAGTGTGACTAAAATGACCCAAAGGAGTGTGCTAGGACTATCCCTTCTTCATCCTTATCGTATGCGACGTTGGAAGTAAACATTCTTTTTCTATATTGCTCATAAGTTTCACAGGGGATACTTGGAAAATACTGGGTGACTGTAATCAAACTGACGGTGTTCAGAATGCGGGCTATATACATTGCATGATGCTGAAACATGGTAAGTATGTTCGTTAGTCGGCGTGGTGCAAGAGTATGTTGAGAAAAGTAATAGTTCCACTTTCCTCCACCAGGAGAAAATATGGCGCTGAAAGCAGTTAGGAGCTCGTGTGGGCATAGGAACAGGGGAGGAACGATCAAACACTTTATAACGATAGTTCCGATATGTTTATTAGGATATGATCACAAAGAACAACAAGTGTTCAGTATCGTCTTCCGACTCAGAAACATACTGCAGTCATAATACGGTATGGTCGACACTTGCTCGCAACATATACACGGTAATCAGAGCGATATGTTATCATATGATATCCTTCAGAAACGGAAGAAATTGAATTCATCCGACAGACACGATCTTTCAGATATCCTCACAACCGGAAGTCAGATGTATTTAGGTTGGGAAATCTGAAACGCCATACATCTTGAAATTGTCTAGAGATGATGGGGTCGTTGCCGAAGGTTTCTCGAAACGTATCTTTCATCTGGCAAGTGACATTCGGTGTCCTCCCATCTTGCATGAAAATAGTGTTCTGGACACAGTTACGTTCTTGTAAAGCTGGAATCACATGTTGCACAAGGATATCATTATATCATGCAGATGTTGCTGTACACGTAACAGGTCCGCGAAGTGTCATCTCCTCGGAGAAAAAAGGACTGTCGCAAAAACTGAGTGCATTGGATGTTTCTGCACAACCTGTGACGGACTAGAACCTCATATGCGACAGTTCTGTGCATTCACAGCACCAAGCAGAGTAAAGTGTGCAAAGAATATTCCCCGGTCACATATCAGCCATTTCCATTCAGTGCCAAGATACGAATGGCAAGGTCGCAGCGTTGTAGCCTATCGTGCGGCTTCATTTGGTGCACCTTCGGAATCTTGTAGGTAAACCAGCGCAAAATGCGCAGCAAAATCTTTTGAACTGTTGACCAAGGGAGATGCAATTCCCGTGACACAGCTTGAGCTCTGGCTGCAGAATCTGAGCCGCGCGGAGTGGCCGTGCGGTTAGAGGCGTCATGTCACTAATCGTGCGATCCCTTCCGCCGGAGGTTCGAGTCCTCCCTCGGGCATGGGTGTGAGTGTTGTTCTTACCGTTAAGTTAGTTTAAGTAGTGTGTAAGTCTAGGAACCGATGACCTCAGTAGTTTGGTCCCTTAGGAATTCACACACATTTGAACATTTTGAACACAATTTGAGGCATGTGCTGCACGGTCGACTATAGCTACGGCAACTTCATAGACAAATGCCACGGGAATGGGCTCTTCCCTCTCCCTGCTGCACTACCAAATTCATTTGTTTATTAAAATTCTTAAACATGTTCCTTTGCCCATTTGTGGACATGGGGTCTCTTTGCAGCTGTTTCTATCGGGGATATTCCCACAATGCAGCCTTGCTATTGCTGCCGTTCTGATAAAACAATTTTACCAGCAGTACGCGATCATTCTTCACAATAGCCGTTTCGTTATTACGGAAGGTTTCATTCTTCTTAACCTTTAACACCAACAGTACTTCACAAAAGAAATCAACACATGTCGCCAAGCGAAAAACAGCATACTGACGTCAAAACAAGAAAAGTTTCCCATTCTGACTTCTTACAGTTCCATGTTTTCGTATGGTGGCAGAAAGTGGAAATATTACTTTGTCAGCACACTTCGCGAGCGCACTGATTAACGAACATACCTACGATATTCCAGCGTCCTGTGATGTATAAAGCCTGCACTGCAGCACTGGGAACGTCAGTTTAATTATAACCACTCAGTACAATCAGTCCACAAAGAAGGCTGCTTGAAACACATTTATCGCTTCCATTTTTGAATATTGTTCAAGTGTATGGAACCAACAGCAAATGTATCAGGTATGAAGATTTTCATCGTTATTAGGACACAATCCTCCCTCCAGAAATCTAAAACAGGCCTCATTTGGACTGAAAGCGCAGCCCATGTGGTGAACTCATTTGGGTCTTAGGGATACAGGGTGCTTTTTCGGCTCAATATTATGTAAAAATCAACACCTATTTCTTTCAGGCACTGTTTCTAATGTATATGTTTTACAGATTTTTTGCTGATATCAGGTAACTCAGCACACTTCCTAAACAAATCAGAAGTACTTTGAATATTTTTAACCTGCTTAGGATGATTAAAAAAATTAGAAAGAAAGTGATGTAATTTTTTTCCAAACTGCTTCCTCAAACTGAGGTACCATTTAATTCAATGTTATACATTTGAAGGAGACCAAATTTTTACCAAATATGCATGACATGATGGCTGTGGCACTAGACCTATTTAATTCCACCTACCATGTATACTACAAGAATAAAAAAATCACATCTTACATTTTAATTTCTATAATTTTTTTGCCTAATAAATATGTATTTTTTTCTATAATTTAGTTGATTATGCAATGAAGCTTAGGTCAACTACATAAGTATGGACTATTGCAAGTTACAGAAAAAAATTAGAGCAATGCTTTATGAACTTTAGGAAATATTTGTACCTGAATTCTGAAAAATACAACTTGCGGGAAATAGTTAATGAAGATATGACTCTAATTAAACTGCGCCTCGGAACATTCCTGAAGCATAGTCCTCATCCTGTAGCAATTCTTGAACTTCAAGCTTCCTCTTGGCATTCCTTGTAGCACTTCTTGCTTCTTTGGTAACTTGAAGAGCGAATCTTTCAGCTTCATGCCCCCGTTGTCTGTCACACGCAAGCAATTGATCTTCCATATTAGAGCCACCTTTTATGCCTAAAGTTCTCAGGACTACCAACCTTCCTATCCCTCCACCACTGAAACATATCACTGTATTTATACACCAAATTTTGATGTATTTAGTCCTACAAAAGCATTATTGGGTAATCTTTCCCATGTACAGTGGTTGAAACTTTCATTTTGTGTTCTGAGTGCCCCTATGAAGACATTTACTAAGCAAAACAGGGTCACTTAGGTCTCTAAAAATTGGTTTTATTTCATTCATAAGAGGCTCAGGAAGAGAAAGCTTATGACGGTATGTTTGACCACTTTCTTTTGCTTTTTGGTAACCACACCAAGAATCTACTCCTTTAGGCACAGTTCGTGAACAGGGTGGTCATCTGTGGACAAGTTATGAAAGTAGGTGGCCCATGCAGCTTTTCTTATTGCTGTAACTTCATTCAGAGGTGCAGTTCGTCTAATGGCCAGTCCAAAATAACTCTGAGGAAGGTCTATTTCAGTTCTTGTCAATCTGCCTCGGGCGGACAGAGATTTTCCATCAGATAGCAATTTTCTTTTCATTTCTCTTCGTAGTTTTCTCAATCTAGCACTCATCCTCTTTTACACATTTCCACGACACTCCAGTTTTGTTACCAACATATCACCATAAACATTGAACTCATTAATTTTACTGAAAGCTTTAGAGTCCCCATCGCCTAGGTCCTTCGTATATCTAACGTTATGAACGGGCACCGACCTTTGAAATATTTTTAGAGCTCCATCACACTCCATACCTCCACGGGCACCATCGTAATTCTTAGAATACTGATGTTCAATATGTGTATCAATGTTACCATGGCAGGTGCGGCAGTACTTAGATAAGCACTCAACATCAACAACTTTTCCATTCTCAGATAAGTAGCACTTACAACAGCATTCAAGGCACGATGTCCTCGACGTTGCCATGTCACATCAAGTGCAACAGCAATGCCCCTGCACTAATATTTACAGTTTCTTCTACTGCACGTTTCATAGATGCTTTAGACACAACCGTCAAGGCACCTAAAAGTATTTTTACGTACTTGCTGAACCTACTGGGAGGAGAAAGGTCCATCAAGCATGAAAACGTTTGAGCAGCCTTTTTTCCTTTTTCCTATTGCGCGCATTGCATACTCTAACTTCAAATTCACATCATATGAATTATGTACAATGTTTGAAGTCATTTTCGAGGTAGATTTATTGCAGGATCTACACAGAACAACTAATTTTGACGCTAAACCCTTCCTGCTACTTTGTTGTTCAGTTAGTTCCAGACGCCTACACCATCACATTGGTATCAAAGAAGATAAGATGCCCACATCAACAACAACAAATCCACTACAAACAGCGTCACTGTTAACACAAAAATTTGAATCACCAGGAGGCGTGCCACGTGGGAGTTTCTTCCCTGAAGAACTGACGCACAGGTTACTTTCAACAGTGTGGCTTGCTTTGTTTGTGAACTGGTTACCATGAAATTTCCTTTTATTGAATTTCTTGATGCGTGGCATAATTCGTATTTGTTGCACATTCAAGGATACGTACTTCCACAAATATACGTAGTTCTTGGGCAACAAACGTTCAGTACCACGTGAACAAACTGCTTCAGCGAAACAAAAGCAAATACTAGCAAAGATAATTATTTACAGACACTACAAACCTTCACTGTTACCAACATATACAATGTATCATACGTATAATCGCTGGAAACAGAAAGTTCACAGTTCTTTTCGAAATACTATTGGTTTCTGTAACAGAAATAAAGGGGACGTGGCAGCATACATGATTATAACTTCAAAATTTAGTATACATAGGTCATTTTTATTTGGAACCCTATAATGTATATATCAATGCCATCAGGAAAGACTATACAATTTAATAAAGTCAAAAAAATTTCGATTTTTCCACCATTTGTAAGTACCCTGTATCCTTAACGCATTGGAAAAGATCGTAAGTTTGAAGTGACTTCTCCACTTCAATCAGTTACTCAGCGCAGTAATATTAGGCGTAATATCTTGATGAGGTACTGCGGACTGAAATAGTTTGCTACTATATGTGACTCTCATATTGAGGCTCAGGCAGAATATTAAGTGACGTAGTTATTTTAAAGTAGGTAAACGATTCCCGTCACGAAGTCATGTGCTCACATCAATAAGCTATCTACAAATCCACATGCAAAACAATTCACACATCCAACAAAACACTTTCACAAATGAAGAATAGTATGTAATACATTTCGATAGCTCGTAGACTAGGGGCACGAATTACGTTTTTGCTGATTTCTGGTAAGAGTTAAAGTGTAACCGGTTCGTCCGCTAATAAACTACTTCACTGGCTGCAGGGAGACTAGAACTCACACCACAGCCCGCACAGATCACTCTTGTGGAGCATCGTTCGTGGCAACGCAACAGATGAAGTGATTCGGGCTACTCATAACTGTTGCTATGTTTCAGATGTTAAATCCAATAAATATTAGACAATGTATAGTAAAATACGTAGAATATTAGCTAAGAAAGTGCAGAAAAAAAACAATATTATAAATTGACGACTGCGCCTGTTTTTACATGCGGCTCAGAGCTGTGGGAATAAGAAAGCGTGACAAAATATCTATAAAAGCCACTGAAATGAAAGGCTGCAATCTGTGGGATCAGATAAGAAATAAAGACTCTCTGATCTGGGTAGGGAATTTATTCAGTTACAGAATTAATAAAACAAAACAGAGTAAAATGATTCGAACGTATTGACAAGATGTCAGAGGAAGTAGTAAAGAAAAACTGATAATGAAGTTGAAACTGAAAACGAAAAGGAGATCCCAGAAGACCATGGAAGAGCTACGTAGATCATATCGGAGCAGATGAGGGTCCCAGTACCAGAAGTGAAGAGAAAATCACAGCATCTTCGTAGCAATTGCGGACATAAAGTAATGTTTAGAAATTGTCAAATGTTATAAGATCCTGATACAAATGGACACACATCACAGAGACGAACAAAAAGGTAAGAGCAGAAAAAAAGGTAAAAATGACAAATTCTTATTAAGAAGGACGTAAGGCATGATTGGAAGCCTAACGCCGCCGTTGCTTAACTTTCATACCTTCGATGCAATGAAAAGTAGAAGAAAATTTCAAAACAGGACTAAAAGTGTAAGAAGAAATAATGTGCGCCGACAATATAGCCTTACTGGGTGCAGGTGAGTCTGATGCTTAGTATGAGTTACGAATGATCAAAGATAAGGCGAACGTGATGAGGAAATGTGCAAAGTAGAATAACAACTTAGTTGACATCAAAATTTCACGGTCTTGGAAACAGAGATGACATCAGAAGGAATTTTTTCCTTAATCAGGTATCGATATGAAGTTGTGGAGAAATCCTTGAAACATGGGCTCCAAACAAGAAGTGTACCGATGCTAAACTTTGACTGTGGGGAAGATGAAGAAGAAGAAACGGGAAGCAATTGAAATTTGCTGCTGTGAAAGAGTGTTAAAATTAAGTAGCGGCATTACGTACGTAATACAAAGGTACTGATATTAGATAAGGAAGCCTATATAAAGCCCTTGTCATAAGATACGTTATTAGAAGGTGTGTTATAGCTTTTGGGACAGATAAGTTGGCATTGTAAGAGCAACTGAGGCGAAACGATGGAAAAATAGAATATGCAAAACTGACTACTACCTAGGATATTGAGTGATGAAAGTAAGTAGAAACGAACAGAGTAACATAAAATAAGAAGAGGTAAAAACCACAAATAAACCACTAGTAAGACTAATGTCCAAAAATATATTTTATTTGATCCTTAGAAATCTACAATAGAAACCAAACGATAACTAATGGATCAGACATCACACGCAGTAGCCCTCTGTGCTTAGTTCCACTGGCTTTTACTTCATATACTGACAGATACAGTTGGACTACGGTGAACGCGAAATCAGGTCTGTGAGCGAGTACGGGACATTATGAGATTTACGAACAGACTGTCAGAACCCCTTCACAAAGCGACACACTGGAACGCTGCTGGAATGATCGAGAACGCTACGAGTGCTGGAGACGGTGGCAGAGGTAGGCCCTGCTGAAATCAAATGTGATTACCCGAGGCTGGCTGATCGAATAAAAGGCGCGGCTGTTTGCGAAGCGCTCCACCAGCCTGGGGCTGCCTGCCACCTCCAGTGGAGTCTTCCGATGTTTCAGAGGAAAAAGTAATTTGATAGAGACCGCTGGGAGTCCGAAGCTGCAGTAACGAACACAGAAGAAATGTTACAAAGTGACGTAGCAGAGAAAGAGAAAATTTTCAGCTATTGTAAAATACACAGTTAATTGTGAAAAATAATTAATGATGGAAGTGTACGTAGACAGTATGGAAGTAACTACGCCTGCGAATGTCATATGGAATAAGTGTGTGATTAAATCGCTGACATATGGATGAATACACAGCATTACACAGTGGAACCCTGTTCTCAGCTCTAAAAGAAGATCAAAACACAGACACACACCCACATACACACACACACACACACACACACACACACACACACACACAGAGAGAGAGAGAGAGAGAGAGAGAGAGAGAGTAACAAAGAGACACACCTCCCAACGCCCAATGGCACTGCAAAATTGAAAATGGACGCCCAGAACACATAGAACAAGATGGCAGAACAAGTGAACATAGCACAAACAATGAAACAGTGTGTGTTAGGAAGCTCCTCTCAACCGTCTACTGAGAGGGGCAGGCAAGATTTTGGCTTGTAAAATGTGAAATACACGATGAAATGTGGAAAAATACTTTTAGTGGTGGAAGTAACTACGCACTGCGAATGGCCTGAGTGCCAGATTTCTCGGTCTCGCTGCACATTTTCCCCACCGCCATGCCACGGTGTTCTGAGCGCGAGGAGAGGGAAGAGGGGAAAACTGCAAAAGCACAGCATTTAAGTAGCATACGACTCGATTTTATATTTCACTTTTCGCAATAACATAGATCACGAACGAAACAAATTTTCAGTATTATATAATCGTTTTTGGTGCGATGAAGAAGTAATTTTTATATGGTGCAAGCTGTCGGCATACAGACAGATGCAGATAATTTCGTAGATTTTCGCCCTCAGGTTGCCACACAAAATTTCGATCGAAATATTATAGCAGTTTTGCACCTTATTATTGAGACATGGAAATTCAACCCGCAGAAAACAACGTAGACGCCCTGCTCAGTTTTAACGTAAAAATATTCAACATTAAAACTGGTAGTGCCTTGCAGGTCAATCAGTAACATCCTCACATGCACAGGGGCGTTTTCAAAACGGCAAACGGTCTCGAAAACAGCTGGAAAACAGATGTGAGACTGACAGTTCTTCAAAACCTTTAGCAAACTATCCTTGTAATTCTCTTCAAGGCCATAACGAGTTCTTAAAACCTCGCGTTTTCTTTAGTGACATTGAGGTTAGGGAATTGGATTGCGTTTGTCAGAATGTGTCCCCTATATAAAGCGATTTTCATTTTAGGTACATCCCCATCAAATCACAAAGAAGTTGTTTCTCATCTTGCAATGTCTTACTGTGGGCTGTGTGCAGTCAAGTCTGCTTAACATGTGAGGCCGGCAATCAATTTCGTACGTTCTAATTTTCATTCCTGCACTGCTTTTTCCTTCATAAATCCAGCAACAGCGAGTTTTAAATTGAAAAATCGTTCCGGACATGCGTCTTGACGTACTTTGCAATAATATATGAAGTCTCCACCCTGTTTATTTCCATCGAAAAATGTTACAAGTGACGGTGGAATAATGCATGCTACTTCATAAATTTTACAATTCATACCACCAATTTCTTCAAGTGCTACATGCCTGAAGACTTACAACTTCTTGATGTACTGAACAATGATTCTCACTTGGCGATCGTTTTAACACGTTTCTCTTTCATTGTCAACTAAATTTTTAAATTCTTTCTGCATGGTATTGCAATATCCTTCATAGCAAATTTTCAGTACCCATCACTTATGTGACTTGTATTCTCATCCCTCTCTTCTGTCATTCCCATTCATTTTTAAAGGCTTGCGACAATAGATCGCTAGACTGCCATTTTTGTGTAGACATCTACTGAACCCCTGAACGTCCTTCATATCACGATCAAACAGCAAACAATAAACAGTTCTGACACCACAATTCTGCCGAAATGAAGAGAGTTGTGCCGATCGAAAAATGCCACACAACAACCACTAAATGAAATGTCGCACTATACCGAGCCCATCCGGGAAGGAACGACAAAAGCAGAGACAGGCCGAGCAGTGTCTCGCACGCTGCCCACACACGCAGCCCGCGTGATGTTTGGCATGTCGTGCCAGGCCCTGCTGTAGGAGCACGTAAACGCGACATTTACAAGAAGTAAGTACACGCATTTACATACATGGTCTGTCTCCCCCCTTCCCACTCACCATTTAACAAAGCTCACCATTTCTCAAAGCCTGTTCTCAATCAACATAAACTTCTTCAGAAACTAGTAGAGTAACCTAAAAAACAGTAGCCAAAGAGTAAAACTGCAAATCTTAGTTAACAACATAATATAATGACACTAGTGTTATAAAAAGGAAAAAGAGAGAAAGTATTGACAATTGGGTCTAAAATATGGCAAATTATGTAACAAAACATTGATTAACTGTTACTGATTGGACATGACATTCTGGAAGGCAATAATTACAGCTAGGCTGCAAACATCAGACAGGCACGTGAAACCAATACGTAATACTAAGATAGATATTTATTTTTCCTGTTAATATTTCTGCCAGTACTTTGATTGATGTAAATACCATAATCACAAAAACCTTTATGTATTATAATGCACAAATTCTTTATATGGCGCTTAACAGAGAGTAAATGAACCCACTGAAGATGGAGAAACTTCTCCAAAACATGTTCGGGTAATAAAACAAGAAATACATTTCCGTACTAGATGTTTCAAGTGTCTTCCTTTGAGGTATTCTAGTGAACTATTCCTCATTTTAAAAAAAATTATGTTTTAGCTTTAGCTCACATAAGTGACCACATTACTGGTTTCGACTCTTTACCAAATCACCATCAGAATGCGTGTGGCTCAATGAACGAGTCATAGAGGACGCCACTGCGGCCACTGGCTTATCTCAGTACTACCTCAGTTATCCGATCGGGGAAAGGGAACTACGGTTTAACGTGCAATCCGAAACAGTGACGACTTCTCATATAGTTGAGAGATTAAAAACTAAACTCCTCGTGAACAGGCATTTAAGGCCCAACGGTACCAACCCGGCCGCCGTGTCATCCTCAGCCCACAGGCGTCACTGGATGCAGATGTGGAGGGGCATATGGTCAGCACACCGATAAAGGAGAGAAGTAAGCATGATTAAAGGTAGACCGAAAATACGTGTGTTGCGATCGGAATTCGATCCCGCGACTTCTCGGTTTCAAGATATGCCCTTCACCATTAGGACACGAGACTCGGCCGTCATCAGATGATGTGATTAAAGAAAAAGAAAAAAAAGAGGGATAGCAAAATACTAGGAAACAAAGTCGCAAATGTGCTTTAAATACGTTACATAGTAACTCCTCAGTTGACCCCCTTTCCCTTTCTTTCCAAACACATCACCTGATGACGGAATGATCTAGCGGATAACGGTAGAAGCTCCATGAGGCTTTTTGCAACGCTACTACTGTCCACAGGAAGGTAGTAACCAGTAGTAACAGAAGTCCGTAGCAAGAGTCGATGGCCGGCCGGTGTGGCCGAGCGGTTTTAGGGGCTTCAGTTTGGAACAGCGTGACCGCTACCGTCGCAGGTTCGAATCCTGCGTCGGGCATGGATGTGTGTGATGTTCTTAGGTTAGTTATATTTAAGTAGTTCTAAGTTGTAGGGGACGGATGACCTCAGATGATAAGTCCAATAGTGCTCAGAGCCATTTGAACCGTTTTATGAAGGGTCGATGATCGATGCAGGAGCTGGCAGTTTGAACGTAAATAAATGTCACATATTGCGCGTAAATAGACAGAGTGATTCACTACTGTTCGGTTATGCTACTGGAGAAAACTCAATGGAAACAATAGCAACAATAAAATATGTAGAAGTAGTCGCCTGGAGTGCCCTGGTGTGGAATGACTACATAAATTTAATAGCAGAAAAAGGTGATGCAAGGCTGAGAGTCATAGGAATAATCTTAGGGAAATGTAACCCATCCTCGAAAAAAGTGGCTTACAAAACACCTGTTCCACCAATTCTTGAATGTTGTTCATCAGTCTGGGATCCTTACCCAGGTAAGATCTTCGGAAGAGATGGAACCTCCTAGTTCTATGGGGCTCTTAATTACGATCGACGTCTCAGTCACGATTAGCAAGAGTTTTTATCGGTATGCTCAGTCATAGTCCAGTATTTTATAATTTTAAATTTGCACTCTTCACCACCTCGAATGGGGCCCTATGTTCCATAGTCCAATCGATGTTTGTCTTCCTTCTGCTATTTTTAATTTATTCACTTATTATTGTCTTTAATAGCAATTTACGCTTATATGAGTTTGTAATTTCCCCAGGCTGTCTGATGATGCCTAGAACAGATGTTAAAGTTAAATAAACCTGTCTTGTGCAACCAAGGCTGTTTTGTCTGCATCTACTTCTTATTATGTCAAGAAGTAAGTCGTAAAGACTAATCGCATCCCTGAGGACATATTTTCGATGCAAAAAATAAGTACTGATGTAGCACTTCTGCAGTACGTATACGATTAAGTGCATGAATGGATTTTCAGTAGGAAGTGTAAGATGCTATCATCTGGTCGTGACGATCAGTTACAGACATGAACTGTGCCAGGCAGGCGTAGTGATTAGCGCATTTGCCTAGTGAGCAGGACACCTGGGTTCGAGTTCTGCGATGAACGTGTATTAACCTAGGATACTTATGGACTTCTTCATTTAGTCTCGTTTTTTATTCGTAACAGTACCCAGTTCACTTTTAAATTCAGTGGTGATGTACGAAAGGTCCAATTTGTCACTTTATTTTACGAGTGCAAAACACGTACCTACCGTCCCCTCACTTTACCTTTGCACTCACGTTTTATTTTGGATGGTGTTTTCTATCTGCTCTCAGACTTCCTGTGCAAAGTGTTTCAAATTACGGAAACTTAGCAGCTAATTCAACGCACTGTAATAATTATCGAACTAAATTGCATTATCATTATTGAGCGTTTTAGCAATACATACAAAGCATCATCACTAAGTACAACTGTTGCACCTTCAAAATAGTGAAATTTGGATATTAAGTCTGCGCGTTCACTGATTCTGGAAGGAAGGAAGAATAGGATCTAAGTCCCGCCCATTACGAGGTCACTGCAAGCGAAGCACAAGCTCAGAATGTTTCAGGAATATGAAAGGAAATCGGCCGTGTCCATTGAAAGGAATCATCCTGGCATTTTCATGGAGTGACTTAGGGAAATTACGGAAGACGTGAATCTGGATGGCCGGAAGCGTATTTGAAATGTCGTTTGTTCTGTGAGCACATACAGCTTAATTCCATATTTACAAGGACCATTTTCGATGCACTGATTCAGTTTAAACGACCAAGGACAGTTCTGTAACGGAATAACAAACGTATTCTAATGTGGAGTTGAAGTAGTGAATGACAGAACTAATTTATACCAAGCGGTCGTTTCGTTCTTAGGTTTCAGATGTAAAAATTTAGGCATTTCAAAATAAGGAGACGCCTGCTTCTACACATAAACTTCTTAATAGAAGATCAATTTTCAAGTAATCATTAATATTGGTCGGGGATGTGATACCGGTATCGAAAAGCAATACTAAAAAGTATCCATTCAGTGATACATGAGTTACAGGACGTCTGTTAACGGAGAAACACCTCCGTTGCAAATTTGTTGCTGAACTACTTTATGACGATTGTTATTAGGGGCTATCATTAGAAAAATGTCTAAAGGTTTTTCCATATTTGATAGCAATAGCTGCTGACCTTTTTCGAAAAATAAATTTCTTCATCGTATCAATGTCACTCCACTGGCTATGGTCGGAAAACATGTATGTGTTCATAGGTAGATAATTTGGTGAAGTCTCTTCAGTGACACTACATTCCGTAACACTCTTCACAGTATTTTCTTCCGAGTGTCAACTTGATCAAGAATCTACGGCCTCTGAAATGTCATTGCTATAGTCACTGTTTCCTAAGTATTCTAATACTTCTGCTTCAGGGAACATTCCTCCTTTATTAACAGTAAGTCTTATTTACACTAGAAGTTCCCGCTGTACTAGCCATACTTACAATGAGAAGCCTTAAATGGCCGCTCTCTGACTCAGTCATGACTACGCACGGTGAAAGAAGGGCGAAAATAAAGATACGCTTATTTTGGATTAGACGTCGTGAGTCACTCGGGGAGCGTAAAAACAATTGAGAGGATATAACAGTTGCTAAGTTTCGCATTTTAACGCCCCTTGTTCAAGACCATTCGTACATTCTTTTCTTTTCTTCTGTTGTCGCGCAAGAATGTGCCCTCAATAATTTTCGCAATATCCTGAAATATAATTTAATTACTGACGTACGAAACAAACATTTCAAATCTTATTAACAATAGATTTTATTGTCACAAATCTTATGCAATGTTACATAACTGAAGGCAACCGAAAATGAAAAACATGTAAATTCTAGTATTTCTGTCTTTGCTTTGATTTTTACTTTTATACTTCAAGAGTACCAATGAATTCCTCAGGGCGATATCCCTCATAAAAGTATTCAAAGCATAAAACTTCGCAGTACCACGAGCAACGTACGAAGACACCCATGTCACAGTCAGAATTTTCATTGCAATTATCATTAGGAAAAGCAAAATGCAGCCTCGATAATATCGTGATCTGGAGATAATTTCGTCGGAAACCAAGCATATCGAAGCATTTTCTCGAAACCTGGAGCCTAAAGTTGATCTTGGAGAAAGATGTGTACTTTTTAATTGCATTGCTTCTGTTCGTGATTTTTGTTTTCTGTTTGATGGCATTAGGCAACTTGTGTAGCCTAACCGGCGAATGTAATTGTTCACCTGTCACGCATCACTGGGTTGACAGAATGGCGTACGTTATGGCGGAATTACTTTTAATGAGCACGTCGGTATTCATCGACAAAACCACATCGTATGAGAGATCGTTTTGCCCAATCCACGAATAACTAATGTACAGAAATCAGGTTTGATTTCATGTGGAAGCATATGTGTCCAGTAGCTGTATTTATTTCAAGTAATAAAGGGTGCAGCAGTCAGTCGCAACTAACGTTAATTGAAGTTCCAGATTTCAGTCACTGTATGGTCGCCTTCAGTGCAATACATGTAAGTTAAAACAATAAAAACATTTAGTTACGTATACACTCAGTGCCAATGGGACAATTCATGTTCGCACTCGGCCTTTGACAGAGTGGTCCAGCAGGAATTACCCTTTACTATCTGAGGTACAGAAATGGTTCCATTTTTACATGAGGTCGCAAAGTCCAAAACCTGATGAAACATTTCTTTCGCGAACTTTAGAGATTTTGTGGCTGTTACGTGCACATTCCGATGTCATCTTATTGGGCTCGAGGAACAACGTTGGCACTGACTTGGAGACACACAACTGTTGGTAAAAGCTTTTCGGAAGATGTCAGCCTGTAGAAGTCAAAGGCTGCAACCTTCGAGAAAATGCTTCGATATGGTTACTTTGCCGCGAAATTAGCTCCAGATCACATGGTAATTAGCAACGTTAATGAAGTTGCTTCTCACAATGACTTCACTAAAACATCCAGCTGTGGCATATGTGTCTTCGTACATTCCTCGTGGTGTGTCGAATTTTTGTACTTCGGATATTTTTTGTGATCGGTATCACGTTAATGTGCTGGTGCTTCTGAAGTATAAAAGTAGGCATCAAAGCAAAAATTGAAATACTGGAATTTATATGTTTTTCATTTTCAGTTACTGTTAATTTTGTAAGATTATTTAAGTTTCGTGATGATAAAATCTATGGTTAATGGGATTTAAAATGCTTCTTTGTTTTGTCAAAATTTATTTTATTTCACCATATGACAAAAAATATATTGAGGGTACGCACTTCCGCGTCAAAAAAAATCACAAATGGATTTGAACACGCGACGCTAAAAGGCTAAACTGTGCTCTTAGCCACTGTAATACAGGCTCAACTCTTATTACGCCGCCTCACGAGCGAACTGATGACGTCGCGTCGAAACTGGACCGTAATTTTCTCGGGAACTGCTGAGTGTTGGCACCTATGCCAAAATAGGTGTCCCTTTATTTTCGCCCATCTTTCACTGTACCAATTTTAGACTGAGAGTGCGACCTTTGGCGGGTTCCCCTCGTTGGATACATATTTCATGACAGCTTTATGAGACGCGAGTTTTCGCTTATGTTTAGTAAGAGGAGCTCGACGCGATATTTTGTTCAAAGGTGTTTTGTTTCTTTGACAACGGCGAAATACCGAAACGCGTAAGGAAGAAATAAAAGCCGGCCGGTGTGGCCGAGTGGTTCAAGGCGTTTCAGTCTGGAACCGCGAAACCGCTACGGTCGCAGGTTCGAATCCTGCCTCGGGCATGTATATGTAGGATGTCCTTAGGTTAGTGAGGTTTAAGTAGTTCTAAGTTCTAGGGGACTAATGACCTCCGATGTTAAGTCCCATAGTGACCAGAGCCATTTGAACCATTTCTGAAGAAATAAAATAAATATTTTCTGCTAGAAACGAGACTTTGGTTTACAAATACGAGGTATTTTCGGGAAGTATGTTACGATCGGTAGCATCACGTCACTGTTTTTAGTTCTTAGCGCACAGTGCGCACGTAAGGACGCATGGAAAAAAGTGTCTCCCGCGAAGTATGAGGGCCTGGTGAGAGATTTCGCCTGATCTGCTGCCCACATCACACAACTGTCATACGTTTCCTTCTGCATGACAATTCTCGGCCGCACTCTGTAGTGGCGATGAAGACGCTCGTGCAGCGTTTTCGGTGGGAAGTGATTACTCACAACACAGTCCATCATCGGCTCGTCTGGAGTTCCATCTCTGCTCACATGAACCGCTGCCTATGAACGTATTTTGAAACAGACAATAAGCTGTAAACGAGCGTAGAGAATTGGCGGAAAGCACAGGCGGCTACCTTGTAACCTCCCCACAAAATTCATTCACATTTAGTGTCACCTCAAAACAGAAAAATTCCTAAACTTCTCAACAGTAAAAATTATAATTATGTCGTTCACATTCAGTGTAACGTCCCAACAAAAAAATAAATTCAGTAACCTGGTAATAGTACAATTTAACTAACCTCTCAATTAAATGGTCGCTCACTTATAACTTTTCAATAATTGACTGTGAATTTAACCTGGTAAATTTTGGACGTCAGCAGTGCTACGTCATGGCCCTGAAAGATCATTCTGAATAAAAAAGAAATATTCTTACCTCAATGAAGTCGCCGGATAACGCATATATATCTGCTCTTACAATAGCCGATAGATTTGTCATTTATGAAAGGAAACAACTGATTTTTCTTTTGCAATAATCGGGATGATCATGAATTGGAGAAATTTGTAAATTCTTTAAATCGAAATGAATGGTTGTTAAAAGTTATTTTTTATGAGAAAGATTATTATTAGGACATTTTTAAAACATTTACATGGGACTTGAGATAACAAGACTATATATGCGCGAGGCTGCTTTTTACCTTATACAATAATGCTCAGGCTCCGGCATCGCTGCACCACGACCGGCCCAGCCAACACGATACACCAGACCAGACTACTCGCTAGCAACAACTTACTGCTACAGCGAGACAGTTCCTACTGCAGTCAACACTGCTCTCTGGTCTGAGATTCTCTTATACCTTGCATATCGCAGGCAGCGCGTGAGCAATACATCGAAATTACATCTGCTCGGACCTCTTACATAACCCTCCACTGGGGGGGGGGGGGGCAAAAATTTGGCAGCGATGGTGAGTCAATTGGACTTGCCATGAGCAACAAATTTTTCTAAAATCTATTTAGTTACTAAGTCTACAGTCACAGAGTATATACATTATTGATAAGTGCGGAACATATTAAGTAATGAAATAGAGTGCACACACACTGAGTACAGAATATATCAAGAGATGACAAAAAGTATACGCAATGAGTACAAAAGATATTAACAAATGGCAAAGTGCACACGCACTCTATAAGTCTTTAGCATTTTTACATAACATATCATGAAGTGAAATAAAGTGCACACGCTCTGAATACAAAATATATTAACAAATGACATAAAGTGCACACACACTGTATAAATCTTTAGTATTCTTAGGACAACTGATGTTATTAACAAATGAAGTAAAGTGCACACACACTGTAAAAATCTTTAGCATTTTACAAGAACTGATTACCCTAAAAATGAAATAAAGTGCACATGCACTGTAAAAGTCTTTAGCATATTTACAACATATCATGGAGTGAAATAAAGTGAACACGCACTCTAAAAGTCTTTATCTTTTTACAAGAATTTAAACGCACTTTATAAGTCTTTACCATTTTACAAGAACTAGGAAAGGAATTGGAAGGATTGCATCATGGTTGTAGCACAGTAGGTTGCGTGTAGTTGCACCGAAAGTCCATATCTTTCTACAGAAGCACAACACCAAGTGAGACAATCTGAAGTTCTCTTCCCTGAAGTATTTATCAGTGTAGCCAAGACACTGAAATGTTGTATTAATATTGTATGTTATCATTTTGGTAGTACATTACGTACACCAAACAGTAGGACCATAATAACATCTCCATCGTTCAAGGTTGTGGACAGCATGATGTGTCAACACCACATTCTTGTAGAATCCATACACTTTCACCAACGTAGAATTAGTGCAAAAACCAAATATAGTTCTCCATGATCATGAGGATGGACAGGACAAACGGATATTGCAGTAATTTCTGGTAATTAGGTCAGAAGGTGAAGGGCATTAAGTCTTATGCTAGTCATCATTGAGAATTACACTAGTCTATCAACCGATTTGAGTAATTGTTGGCACTCATTGCCTAGTTACTAAACATGTCTGTACTATGTATGGAGTATTACAGAACATTATTCATAAGTCATCTGATTACAGTAAATATTGGCACTCATTGGCCAGTTACAAACCATATTTATGCATTATTCAGAAGTCATCATTCAAAGCAAGAGTTAATTAATGGCATAGCATTTATACATAAGTCATCATATTACAGTAAACAGTGGCATTCATTGGCCAGTTACTAAACATGTAGCAAGTACTGAATATTACAAAACACTTTTCATAACTCATCTGATTGCGGTAATTATTGGCACTCATTGGCCAGTTACAAAGTATTCATGTAGTTTTACAAAACATTATTCGGTATTATTCAGAAGTCACCATTCAAAATGAGTTAATTATTGGCACAGCCTTTATAGAGTATAACAAAAATATTATTTACAGAAATTATTGGCATAGCATTTATGCATTATTACAAAACATCATTCAGTATTACTCAGAACTCATCATTCAAGTGACATAGGACATATTTAAAATGTAACACACTGTAACTACTACTGAAGCTCTGTAGTCTAATAATACACAGATATAATGGATTCAATACAACAGAGAAATTTGTATTATATTTACAACTAGAAATATATCTTAAACTGGTAGCATTATTTGGTTGTACACTGGTAATAGCTGGGACTGGTAATAAACTTTTTTGTGCTAGCAATGCATTGCGTTGAGATCGATAATTAATTGCTGGGGAATGAAAATATTTGCTTTTGACTTATTGCTGGAAATAAGGATTAATAACGTCATTTGTCATGAGTCAGCTGTAGCAAGGTTATGAAACAAGTAGAGTATATGTGATCACATTCATGAATGATGCACACAAATGGGTAAAAAAATGCAAGTACTAGAACAGGTTTAATGACTAACTGCTTATAGCACATTAATTTCATGAATAGCTTCTCCTGGAAAACATACAAAATGAATTATTGATCTGAAAGAAGATACGCATATTATGCTCAAAAGTAGTGAACTTCGAATTAACAGGTAATGAAACGTGTGCTCAATATGTATGTACTCTAGCTGTCTTTTCCAAAATATTCAGTCATTATACCATGCGACATAAGAAATACTGTCAAAACGAACTGCAACAAATACTTAAATAACTACATAGCATCTCTTAACTAATAGTAAATATATAAACGTCATCATTATCATCATCTGCAAAGAAAAACTTCATTATTCATATTACCATAACATCATCACCTGCAAAGAAAAACTTCATTATTCATATTAGCATATTCTTCATATAACTATTCATCATCATTTATTATCATCTGCAAAAAATAGACACTTCATTATTCACATTCATATTACCATTTACTTCATAGAACTATTCATAGTATAGAGTTTCTTATTTCTAGCATATTTCATCACTAAAACTAAGATGTGTAGTTCTGTCTGACAGCCTGCATCAATCGCCTCGTATTCTGAAAGAAAAATAATTAGTTAAGACTACTATCATACGATGTGTATAGTATATTCTTGTTAATGCTTGTTAATTCTGATCCATTTACTCTTCATGACAAGGTATTGCATTTTCTTTCGTTCATTCCGATGGTGAAATTCCCATTTCATAGTAATCCACTGTGGTTTGTTTAATTTATTTCTTTTACACGTTATTGCTTTCTGAAAATGATGAATAATGATTAATATCTTGCATTTAAATCATATACTCATTAAATAAAAACTTGTTTGTAGTGATATAATTAAGCATACAGCATAGCATGACAGAAAACGTATTATGTCAAAAACATAGACAGTTTTCAAGTGCAAAAAAAAAAAAATGTACACAGAGTATCATAATGTAGTAGCAAAAATGTAGAATAGTCAAGATGTGAGATATCATAAGACAAAATGTCAAAGTCAACTGGTGTTTGTTACATCTTAAAGATTTCATAGTACATACAGAGAAAAATTCTACTTTCGATAGGAAAACAATCATACATTCACAAAAAATGAAAAATGTGCACGGTCTGATATATAACGTCAAGAAAAGCGACCTGCTAACCTTACCTTGCCGGGCACTTGCCAGAAAAAAATATGATAATCATCAGTAAGTAGTCACATACATAGAATTGCATAAGTGGTCATAAAATATGTAAGTTTATCTGGAAAAATGTGCACGGTCTGATATGTAACGACAAGAAAAGCGACCTGCTAACCTTACCTTGCCAGGCACATGCCAGGAAAAAAAAATGATAATCATCAGTAAGTGTTCATATAAATATAATTGCATAAGTGGTCATATAAAATTCACGAAATGGCATTACAGTGTGATAAATCATGAAGTATGTTCATTCAATAAAGGGTTTAATATTGGAGACATGGTGATTGCCCTTGCTTTTTCTGGTTCTCAAAGTTTCGACGTGTACTACATTGGGGTGAGGAATGCTGCGAATTCGATATGGACCTGCGTATAGAAGCTCAAATTTACTGCATCTACTCTTTCCTCTGTTGGATAAATAGTGCGTATGTACTAATATCTTCTGTCCTATATGAAAGTCATGGCGTGTACAAACCTGTTTTTGCTGTCTCCTCCGGCGCTCTGCGGCACATTTGATGTTTTTGAGTGCAATGTCAATTATTTCATGGTGGCGTAGTCGACGAGATGTAGGAAAAGATACTAGTTCTTTAATTTTGTTGGGTGGTTCAACATTTTTTAGTATAACAGTCGGAGATAGCATAGTAGATTCATTTGGTATGGAGTTAATTACATCCTGGAATGAGAGTATGTGTGTGTCCCAATCAATATGTTTTTTATGGCAGTATATTCTACATAGTTTCCAAATTTCTTTCATTAGTCGTTCACAAGGGTTCGAAGAAGCGTGATACCTGGATATATAGATCGGAGAAATGTTTCTAGCTCGTAACATACGTGTCCATACAGCAGATCGAAACTGTGGTCCATTGTCGGAAATTACTTTCAATACATGCCCTACATGAAATAAAAAATGTTTTACAAATGCATTCGAAACAGATTTAGCAGCAGCTTTGCGTAACGGAGTGAAGGTAGCAAATTTCGAAGTGAGTTCAACAGCGACAAAGATGTAGCAAAAACCTCTATTAGTTCTGGGAATCGGACCAAAAATGTCTACAGCGTCCATGTGTCTCAATTTAACGGTTACAATGGGATGTAACGGAGGAATATGTGAAGTCGTGTCTGACTTAGCTTTCTGGCAGATTTTACATGACGCTAAAACTCGTCGAATACGTTTCTCCATGTTGGCAAAATAACAGTACTGTCTCAGTATAAGAAAACATTTTCTGGCTCCATAATGTACATAACTTAAATGAGAATACCAAATTAATTTGTTAACAAGTTCGTCAGGAATGCATAGTAACCAATTGTTGCTGTCAGGGTGAGAGCGGCGAAACAGAATGTTATTGCGTACAGTGTAATGGTTTCTAATCGTAACATTATTCCTGTCTTGCCAAAGGTGTTTAATTTCTTTCCATATGTTGGCTTTGCTCTGCTCTTGTGCTATGTCTCGTAATGATGCCGAAATAAAATTTTCGAATGCGACTTGCTGAATATACATGACGCTAGAATTTGCTTGGCAGAAGTTGGTTGCGATGTCTTGCTGATTGTTGCTGAGAGAACGGGATAGTGCGTCTGCTACAATATTTTGTTTACTGGGAATGTGAACAATTGTAAAATTAAATTCCTGTAAATAAAGTTTCCATCTGCTTAATCTGTCGTGTTTAAATTTTGCGGAAAGTAAAGACTGTATAGCTCTATGATCTGTGTAAACGGTAGTGTGTCTTCCATAAAGAAAATGCCTAAATCTCGTAAATGCCCATACAACACATAATGTTTCAAGTTCTGTAACAGAATAATTGCGTTCAGCAGGTGACAGAATGTGATTTGCAAAGGCGATGTTTTTAATTACTGTAGTGCCGTCTTCTTCAATTTCCTGAAAAATGTGTACGCCTAAGGCGGTGTTAGAACTGTCGGTGGCAATGGAAAAATTTCTAGTAAGATCTGGGTGTGATAAAAGAGGTGTGTTCAACAAAGCTTGTTTTAGATTGACAAATTCAGAATGTGCTTGGCTATCCCAGGACCAAATAGTGTTTTTACCCGTCAACTGGCACAATCTAGGGGTGTCTAAAGCAGAGTAATGAACAAATTTACGGAAAAAGTTAATTAGACCCAGAAAGCTGCGTAATTGTTTCTTCGTCGTAGGAACAGTAATGTCTCGTAAAGCCTGAAGTTTTTCCGGGTCAGGCGCAATGCCTTCTGCTGAAATTACATGTCCAAGAAATTTTATGGAAGTTTTACCAAAGTGCGATTTGCTAAGATTAACTGTGAGTCCTTGTGCACGAAAAGTTTGCAACAGTTGTTCAAGAATCAGATTGTGTTCAGACCAGTTAGCTTCTGCAATAAGAATGTCGTTTACACACGTTGTGATTCTGTCTTTCATGCAAAAGTGTGTATCGGATGTCGTCAAAAGTAATAACATTTTCGTGAACAAGAGTCTGTGTATCAAAAGTATTGCTTACGTTTCTGGAAGATTCAATCTGTACTGTATCTAGTCAAATTCTATCTGACGTGCTATTATTTGTGGGAGGATGCTGTGCCATTTCGACTATTTGTACTGTTCTGTTGTTTCTTTCCTGACGTATTAGGTTCGGGATGATATCTACTGTCTGGTTTATTCATGATAATCTGTTGTTGCGGATGATTCTGCTGCTGGTAAGACCGACTGTTATTAAACGTACGCTGAAAATTGTGCTCATTACTTTTATGTCTGTCATGATAGTCATTGCTATACGGCGCGTTGCGATACGAGTTGAAATGATGTGTCTTCTGTACGTAGTGATTTCCTTGTTGCTGTGCGTTACTATTTGGCAAAGCCGACGCTATACGTGTAGGTGGCGAAACATTAAAGCTTGGTTGACATTGCACATTACATTGTTGGTTAGGTATGCTAACCAGCTGGTTTTGTTGCTGTTGTTGGGAAAAACCTCTATTGTTATCAAAATGCGTCTGCGACAGCTAAAAATTTTGTACATACTGATGATTACACTTCTGTCTTTCATTAAAATTACGCTGGTGGTTCTGGAGTGTCTAATGAAAATTGTCACTTTCGGTACAACTTGTCATACCGGGTTTTCTTTACTCATTCTTAATTCTAGACAGATGGATAGTTGAAGAGCTTTTTTGATAGATATAAAGGATAGTAGAAGAGAGGGCAGCAGTGCAGAAAACTAAAGATGAAATAGCACTACTATGGCTCGGGGCCCTGTGCACGCTACGGCACATATTCATCGAAGCGTAATGAATCCCCTGAGGTTTATTACGCGCTGCAAATAAATTTTGTTTCTGCGTTACAGGCAATGGCGGTGAAAATTCAAAAACAAATTGTTGTATCGAGTTCAAAGCGTGAATCTGTTTTCTGTCATTCTTAAATACCTTAACTTTTCTCATCAATAGAAAGTGCTTATTATCAAAAATATCGTCTCTGTATGTCTGAACAGGTTCAGGATTGTATTATAATCTGTTTGTCTGCGACTGTTCGGAATCTAACTTACGTACTCTCTGTAAATTACCTAAATTATATTGGCTGTGAAAATCTGACAAATGTTCGGAAAGTGGCGTATACTGTGATGTGTTAAAGACTGAAATATTTTTCATCTCCGTCAATTCGTGCTGTAAAGATGACAATTTTCTACGTAATGTATTATTGGACGGACCTATCTCACTGATCGTTTGCTGTAAATTTTGGAAACTGGTGACGTATCGTCTGATTTGGTGTCATTATTATTTTCGATAACATCAATACGACTGGCCAATTCATCATATTTTTCAGTCAGTGCTTTTACCTGATCATCGTTTTTAATATCACAAGCATTAATTTGTTTTTGTATTTTACGTGTGGGTTTGTTCAATTTTTTAACGTCTGCTTTGATGGCATCGGGATCCTGTATTAGTTCCAACTTTTCAAGTCTGTTGGTCATTGTCTGAAAGTCTAATGTGTGTGTGTCTGTTTTTGTTTTAAGATCGGAGATTTCATCATGCAATTCGGTATTCAACTGTTCGATTTCGCCTGATACTGTAGCAATATTGTTGTCTACGTATGTTTTTGCTTTCGTAAACGATTTACGCTTA
Organism: Schistocerca nitens; assembly: GCF_023898315.1. Taxonomy (NCBI): domain Eukaryota; kingdom Metazoa; phylum Arthropoda; class Insecta; order Orthoptera; family Acrididae; genus Schistocerca; species Schistocerca nitens. Next base: position 706,168,353 of record NC_064615.1, read on the forward strand.
TCTTCCTGTCTCTGTGCAGTAATTGTTTCCATGACTTGTTGCTTTACTTTATTCTGTTCCTGTATAAATTTACGGTAATGCGTTTCACTGTTTTGTAGGTGGTGATTAAAACTTTCGTCAATTTGGCTGTTCTGTTGGTCAAATTTCGTGTCTACTTTCGCATCCAGTGTGCGTGAAAGTTCTGCTGACATTAATTTAAACTCGTCGCGTAACTGTGTTGCGTTTTCGGAACATTGTTTAGCGACTGCACTAATTTCATCTCTAAGTAATTTAGTTGTGGCTGCATGTGTATTACTTAATTCTTGTGCCATAGATCTAATTTCTTCACTACAGTTCCTAGCAAGCCTTAATTTCCTCACGTAATTGTTCTTTAGTATCATGACATTGCGCTGCAACGGCTGTAATCTGTTCACTAAGTTGTTTCAAATTGTTGTCTTGTTTATCATTCGACTGTTTGGAATTATTGTCTAGTTTTTCATTAAGTTGTTTGTTCGATTCATTAAGGTTGTCGTATTTTTCATTCAAATGTTTGGAATTGTTGTCTAGTTTTTCATTAAGTTGTAGCAATACTGCCATAACTTGATCCATGCCAAAATTAGCGACTCTATTTTCTATGCTGTGTGTTGGTGTATCTGCATTTGTCGCGTTTTGTATATCCATTTGGTCATTCTCTGATTCTTGGAAAGGTTTGCCAATCGGACGTGCACGGTTGGTCACTACATCGGAATCAAATAAATCTGACGTATTCTGACTACATTGTTCATCTTCGTGAGAAAAATTTATCTGTTCACAATTCAAATTTTGCAAACCGGTTGTGTCAAACTGGGCAGCGTTCATTGTATCGGAACGTGCCGCGTCATCAATTGTTAAATTTACTGTGGACATAATTGAATTTGTTTCCCCATCATTAGGATTTAACTCAATACTAGTGATCGGCAGGCACTGATTATCTGTAATTAGACGATTGTCACTATTACACTGAGTGTCGCAAGTATTATCGGTCAAATTATTCGAGTCGGCTATTTCACTCATTGCACATCGCGATGTACTGTTAACAGTTTTTCGCGGCATTTTTCACAAATCAAAATTAAGCACAAAATGAAACAAAGACGAAGCAAAAATGGAACAAACAATTACAACAAAAAGCAATAAATTGCCGATGATCTGTGAAAGAAAAAGCGACAAATTAATAAATGCGTTGCGCCAGATGCAAACTACATTTAAGTAAATAAGAGCAGATATATAACTGACTACTTCTCAGAAATTCACAAAGAAATACGATCATGGCCGGCTGTTGCCAAGTTTAACCTCCCCAAAAAATTCCTTCACCTTTAGTGTCACCTCAAAACAGAAAAATTCCTGAACTTCACAACAGTAAAAATTATAATTATGTCGTGCACATTCAGTGTAACGTCCCAACAAAAAAATAAATTCAGTAACCTGGTAATAATACAATGTAACTAACCTCTCAATTAAATGGTCGCTCACTTATAACTATTCAATAATTGACTGTGAATTTAACCTGGTAAATTTTGGACGTCAGCAGTGCTGCGTCATGGCCCTGAAAGATCATTCTGAATAAAAAACAAATATTCTTACCTCAGTGAAGTCGCCGGATAACTCATATATATCTGCTCTTACAATAAAATTTTCTGGCACAGCTCTGTGCAATGCTGGCCGATAGATTTGTCGTTTATGAAAGGAAACAACTGATTTTATTTTACAATAATCGGGATGATCATGAATTGGAGAAATTTGTAAATTCTTTAAATTGAAATGAATGGTTGTTAAAAGTTATTTTTTATGAGAAAGATTATTATTAGGACATTTTAAAAACATTTACATGGGACTTGAGATAACAATACTACATATGCGCGAGGCTGCTTTTTACCTTATACAATAATGCTCAGGCTCCGGCATCGCTGCACCACGACCGGCCCAGCCAACACGATACACCAGACCAGACTACTCGCCAGCAACAACTTACTGCTACAGCGACACAGTTCCTACTGCAGTCAACACTGCTCTCTGGTCTGAGATTCTCTTATACCTTGCATATCGCAGGCAGCGCGTGAGGAATACATCGAAATCACATCTGCTCGGACCTCTTACAACCTTTTATGACGAGGGTATTGGAAAGGTCGTACAACGCTACGACAAAAGTATAAATCGGAACGGCGACTATGTAGTGAAATAGCTGGGAAGTATAGCTAACTATTGTAAATAAAACATTATTGGTTTTCACGGTGGGTTTCATTTCGCGGCGTCTATCTATTAGCGTGCCCCTCAATTTCCGACATCAATATTTTTGAGCACTCACCCTCCAAAACTGTTTGAATGACTCTAAAACTTGTCTGTACAAAATTTTGTTACAGATAGAAGCATTGTAACCCGCGCCTATCTGTACGCGAATATTCGCAGATGTCGAGATGGCGTCACCGCAGTTGTACAGTATGTGCACGTGCAGTGATATCAATTGCTTATTTGTTACTAATCGCGTCACACGTATTTTACAGTCGCTATTTAAGAAGTCACATCAATTACGCAATTTTTAATAGGAGGTACAAAGCACCAAATAACTACACACAAATTGCCATCAAACTGACAAGTGTTGGAAGTTTTATTTTATAACATACAGGACGTGCTCATCTTGCGGTTCGTGAGTTCATTATATTTTGGGAAAAAGCAAGAATTCACACAAATCTATTCAGTATTGTTCATAAAAAGTTATTAACTTCTACTCAGAGTGGAGAAAATTGCAAAAGTCGCACAGAATGTCAGTATATGTGAGGAGAAGATTATAAATAATTTGGACGATTTACTTGACGATTAACGTCTACTCAGAGTGGAGAAAATTGCAAAAGTCGCACAGAATGTCAGTATATGTGAGGAGAAGATTATAAATAATTTGGACAATTTTCTTGATGTCACACATGCCAGTGCTTTTCAGTCAATCAAGTAGGAGGAAGACAGGATGTTTGTAGTTCGATAGAAAGAGCCAGAGAGTAAAGGCTAACTTGCAGGGGTAGACCGAATACTTGCGGATAAAGAAGAAAGAGCGAGGTAGAAAATATTGGAAGAAGAGAAAACCCAAGAGAAATGAAAATGCACAACATTTACTTCTACGTCTTCTGCTATACTTACTTCCTTGTCATCTGTAGAATCAGATATGACGTTTTCGAGTTTAGATGAAACTGATATTGGTGATGTTGAGTTTTTAGAACGTACTTATGAGAGTAGGTCATTGGAGAATGCTGCGAGGTATCAAAGACTTAATTACTAAAACATTGGCAACTTCCTGAGTGTAAGAGATTCAAGTGACAAAAGATGCGCTTCGTCACAATACTAAAGAGCTCTGTATTAATAACTCATATCTTCATAGAATAGGACAGCAGAAGAGAGAAACTTGGTCTGAAACAATAAAATCAGCCTTCAAGAATGATATCCCTGCCTTTCTTGCTGTTCCTCGGGATGCTGTTGCTAGATTAGATTAGATTAGATTAGATTAATACTAGTTCCATGGATCATGAATACGATATTTCGTAATGATGTGGAACGAGTCGAATTTTCCAATACATGACATAATTAGGTTAATTTAACAACATACTTAAGTTAATATAACAACTTTATTTTATTGTGTTTTTTTGTTTTTCTTTATTTTTTATTTTTATTTTTTTAATTTTTTTAAATATTTTTTTTCTTAATTTATATCTAGAAATTCCTCTATGGAGTAGAAGGAGTTGTCATTCAGAAATTCTTTTAATTTCTTCTTAAATACTTGTTGGTTATCTGTCAGACTTTTGATACTATTTGGTAAGTGACCAAAGACTTTAGTGCCAGTATAATTCACCCCTTTCTGTGCCAAAGTTAGATTTAATCTTGAATAGTGAAGATCATCCTTTCTCCTAGTATTGTAGTTATGCACACTGCTATTACTTTTGAATTGGGTTTGGTTGTTAATAACAAATTTCATAAGAGAGTATATATACTGAGAAGCTACTGTGAATATCCCTAGATCCTTAAATAAATGTCTGCAGGATGATCTTGGGTGGACTCCAGCTATTATTCTGATTACACGCTTTTGTGCAATAAATACTTTATTCCTCAGTGATGAATTACCCCAAAATATGATGCCACATGAAAGCAATGAGTGAAAATAGGCGTAGTAAGCTAATTTACTAAGATGTTTATCACCAAAATTTGCAATGACCCTTATTGCATAAGTAGCTGAACTCAAACGTTTCAGCAGATCATCAATGTGTTTCTTCCAATTTAATCTCTCATCAATGGACACACCTAAAAATTTGCAATATTCTACCTTAGCTATATGCTTCTGATTAAGGTCTATATTTATTAATGGCGTCATACCATTCACTGTACGGAACTGTATGTACTGTGTCTTATCAAAATTCAGTGAGAGTCCGTTTACAAGGAACCACTTAGTAATTTTCTGAAAGACAGTATTGACAATTTCATCAGTTAATTCTTGTTTGTCAGGTGTGATTACTATACTTGTATCATCAGCAAAGAGAACTAACTTTGCCCCTTCATGAATGGCAAGTCATTAATATATAATAAGAACAACAAAGGACCCAAGACTGACCCTTGTGGAACCCCATTCTTGATAGTTCCCCAGTTTGAGGAATGTGCTGCTCTTTGCATGTTACGAGAACTACTTATTTCTACTTTCTGCACTCTTCCAGTTAGGTACGAATTAAACCATTTGTGCACTGTCCCACTCATGCCACAATACTTGAGCTTGTCTAGCAGAATTTCATGATTTACACAATCAAAAGCCTCTGAGAGATCACAAAAAATCCCAATGGGTGGTGTTCGGTTATTCAGATCATTCAAAATTTGACTGGTGAAAGCATATATGGCATTTTCTGTTGAAAAACCTTTCTGGAAACCAAACTGACATTTTGTTAGTACTTCATTTTTACAGATATGTGAAGCTACTCTTGAATACATTACTTTCTCAAAAATTTTGGATAAAGCTGTTAGAAGGGAGATTGGACGGTAATTGTTGACATCAGATCTATCCCCCTTTTTATGCAAAGGTATAACAATAGCGTATTTCAGTCTATCAGGGAAAATGCCCTGTTCCAGAGAGCTATTACACAGGTGGCTGAGAATCTTACTTATCTGTTGAGAACAAGCTTTTAGTATTTTGCTGGAAATGCCATCAATTCCATGTGAGTTTTTGCTTTTAAGCAAGTTTATTATTTTCCTAATTTCACTGAATGTTAGGAAACCTAAGGGAGAAAAACTTCCAATCATAGTCACATTTGGGGACTGCGTTCCAAAACTACGGAATAGTTCTGATGAAGAGCAAGTGAACCAGTTAACATATTGAGGTATTGACAACAACGTACAAATTCTCAGTGGCGACACAACTGCCTCAGTCACTGGCCGTCTTCATTGGGCATGCATCTTACGTGAACACAAATGCGATAGGGAGTTGTATTTCGCATGCCGTCATCACATATATAAACTTATTTTAAATCGTGTACGTGAATGTAAAGTACAGTGATGTATGAAGTAGTCCTCACATACCAGTTTTTTAACATTTAAGAGAAAACTTAAAAGTATCGATGTCAGTAATTTTCACGCTGGAAAAAAGATTGTGGATTTCTTTTGAAATGAGTCAGAAATGCAGGAGATGTTAGACTTTTATGAAAGTGAATCAGGTAAACCAATAGTGAGATAGCGTGAAATTGTAGAGGTCTGTGTAACAGTTTTGAGAGGAGACGTTGGGAAAAAAACTGGAAACGTACCCTCCAGTAGCAAGGTGGATGACAAGAGCAATTTACTGCTTGAAAATTTTTCTTCTAAGATCACAAGTTGAACTATCTACTGATAACAATAATGTACTGAGAAGTCTCTCTTTTCATTGCAAGTGTTTACGTCAATTCGTCGCTTCAGTCTAGTTTAGCTGTAAAAGCTCATGATCTGGATATCTGCTTCTTAAAAAATCTGAAATCATATGAAAAGGTATATTCCACGATTTGGAAAGCAGCTATAAGGGAATTTGTTGTGTTTATTAGAAAATATATCTCTCTAATCGCTCTTCGATAATGAAGTAAACGTAAGAACCAAAATGGTAGCAAATTTGGACAGAAAGAATCTACAATTTTAAAAGGGATTGTGCCTTTTTGTGGAGAACTGGATGCACCATTATATGATGAACGGAATATTATTCTTATTATCATTTGTTATTGATTTTAATTCGTTAATTTACATCCCCTAAATCAATCTCATCTTCATTAAAAAAAAGTTAGTCGACTGAGTGTCAAGCATGAGCGAAGATCTGTACTCTTGCCTGAATATTATGGGTTTATTCAAGAATGCCCTTCGACATGGACGACTGGCACTTCATATTTAGGAGCTAAAAGAATAGTTAAGGAGTTAAAAGATGTGTTAAATTAATGCAAGATTTTCATAGACTACGAACTGTAGATCAGGAGTAAAAAGAATTTGTGTTGTGTTGTTTTCAAGACGTCGTAGACTGTACCCGAACTGTAATGGTGAGAAAATGTTCTCGAGAATAGTAAAGCATTTTAGAAATCAGAAAAAGGTATTCGTATTTAATATTAATGCATTGCAGTTCTCAGTAATTCCTATTGAGGTGATTTTTTTTCCGGAATAAGTCTAACCAAAGAAAAAATTTAAGGGACGAGCGTAAAATTTTTCGAAAGGAAAAATTTTGAGGCAAACTAAGGGACACCGTAATATTCATACCTATTTTCTGAACTTGATTACGCTAAACCAATAACACGAACATCTGCTTTCATTGAACCTTGACTTACTGGCACATTTTAAAAGCTGCCCATTGGCAGAATGAGCGCCACTCCAATCCTCGTTGACACAAATTCTCTTTGATGACGTAGTTTGAAGCAGATTGGAAATGAATGCTGCCTGAAACTGATGCGCAACGTAAATTAGTGTACTCGTTATGTTTAACCTACGTCTAATCAAACTTCTCACACAACTCATAACGCGATGATTTAATTTTTGCACAATCTGTAAGGTTGGAATAGTAATTTATGCAGATATGTGATTTATAATGAAACAAATAGGAAATGCAAGGAAGCAAAGGCGAAATGGCTGGAAAAAAATTATATAAAAAAGGTATCGAAAAAGAAATCGATCTTCGAAAGGACAGATTATAAGTTCGCAGTCTTTCATGGCCATTGTCAATTTGAATAAAACCGTTTTGAGTATTTCACCAAGTCATTATGAAACACTACAATAGCCAACATGCCGACGTTTCGACCGACTCTGCAGCGTTATTCTTCAGGGCAACTAACTGCTGGATTCTGGAGATGATCTTGCCCTATATACTCTCTGTATGTCCATCTTTATACAGATAGTTGCAAGACCTTGGCTGTTCAGTACAGAATGTCGAATCAGAACACCTTTAAGCCATCTAAATGTCCAAATTGTTATTTCTTTGAGCAGCCAACGTTTAGGAAGATTCCCACCTCTGGTCCAGTCAAAATAGGGGCCAGCATTCAAAGACTGGTATCATTCAAAGACTGTCATTGCAGATTTTTGACATAGCGATCATCACTTCCCAACTTGGCTTGGAAATATCCTACAAAATTCGCTTGATCTTTCCTTATTTTCATTGAATAAGCTGATTTCTGCATGGATTAGGGTTATTAGTTTATGGTTTTGAGTCTAGGAGGTTCATTCCACTCAGGAACTGCAACCAATCTCATATTTTACGTTGCGATTCTAGATATCACTGAGACAATAAGGGTGAGACGAACGCCACAGCTATTCGCTGTTTCTAGGGTAATGGCATCATGTGTAAAGTGAACGCTGTGCTAGCTCTAGGTTCTAAAATCGATGGAGACAAGCTTTTTATCTTTTTCGGACAGAGCTGCGAACGGCCAGATAGAAAATTAATAAGGAAATCTTAGTAAAAATTCTCGGTCATAAGCCTTCTCGCAACTTTTAGTACCCCACAGTCTAAGAGCAAAAAACTTACGATACCGCAACTCAATTGCTGTAGGGGAATCGCGGCACAAAATAATTTATTAATCGGGTTTATGTGTATCATCCATTGTCAGCATCAGATAAGCATTTGATTCTTCGTAAAGCAAAAGTCAATGGCTTCTATTCCTCTCAAATCGAGGCTGATTTGCAGTTACCAGTCACTTCCCGCGGTGTTAGACAATTTCTGGCTGAAGGCGCGAATCTGACATTCAAGAAACGCTTTCATAAGCCACCTTTAAATACTGAGTAGAAGGAAGCTCGACTGAAGTTTGCGGGATGTCGCGAATCACACAGTGGAACAAAATAATTTTCAGTGATGGTAAGGTGTTTAATTTGGATGAGCCAGATGGTTTTCAATATTACTGACATGATATTCGTACAGGCGAAAACATTCCGATGAGTAGGAACTTTGGCGGTGGCAGCCTTTTGTGCTAAAGACATCCAACATAGCACGGCTGCACCCCAAAATGAAGTTCGGTGATTATACAAGAATGCTGGAAATTGAAATGGTTCGTATGTACGAGGAATTTGACGATGATAATTTACTATTCTAACAAGATAACGCTGGGATGCAAAATGGCTCTGAGCACTATCGGACTTAACTTCTGAGGTCATCAGTCCCCTAGAACTTAGAACTACTTAAACCTAACTAACCTAAGGACATCACACACATCCATGCCCGAGGCAGGATTCGAACCTGCGACCGTAGCGACCGCGCGGTTCCATATTGAAGCGCCTAGAACCGCTCAGCCGGCGCTGGGATGCACTTGTCTGCCAAGGCAAAGTCGTGGTTTCAAAATAAAGGAATTCCACTTCGGAGATGGTCATCGGGGAGTCTGAACATAAATCCAACGGAGATTCTATGGGGGATCCTAGCACGATTTGTTTATTTCGATGGACGACAGTTGAGACTATGCCGAGCTGTAAACTGTAATTCGAATGGAGTGGACCTCAATCTCGCAAGAAGAGATCACAATGCCTAACAAGATTTTCGAAATTATTAAGAACAGTTGAGGGTCACCTGAATGCTAGGTCTATTTGCTGTATACATTGGGTTATCTGACAAAAATTCATTAATACATTTATATCAATTTCCGTCTCCAGGTTGTCTTGTTTCTTTAAATTTCATAAGTACCAAAGGTAATGGTAAAATGAGAATGTATTTACTTTTGCTTTGTTGTAAACTGAGCGGTAGAAATGCTTCCAGTTCCAAACGCATAAATAAACCTGTTCTTTCCACAAATAATCACCTGGCTTTATGCTAATTTTCACCTCTGTAGTGTGTGTTCGTTCACTGTTCATCCCATTCCACACATCCTGCAGTTCCTCCTTTCTTTCACCTACGGTAGCAGCATCATCAGCGCATCTCATCACGGATATACTTTCATCCTGGATCTTAATCCCACTCCTGAATCTTTATTTTATATCCGTTATTGCTACTTCGATATACAGATTGTACAGCTAGTCTGAAACAACACACCTTCTATTCAGAATGAGACTTTCACTCTGCAGCGGAGTGTGCGTTAATATGAAACTTCCTGGCAGATTAAAACTGTGTACCGGACTGAGACTCGAACTTGGGACCTTTCCCTTTCGCGCCCAAGTGCTCTACCACCTTTCTTTCTTTTTCATCTCATTTTTTTTCGTCATTGTTCATTGCGTTCGGTCGGGACAGACGTCCGATGACACCAGTTCAAGTTCATCATTGATCCATTTACTCCGTTTTTTTTTAAATTATTATTATTACAGAGGGCAACTATCCCTCTGACCGAACACGGTGAGCTACCGTGCCGGCACTGCCTTAGCTACCCAAGCACGACTTGCGACCCATCCTCACAACTTCAATTCTACCAATCCCGAGTTCGAGTCTCGGTCCGGCACACAGTTTCAATCTGCCAGGAAGTTTCACGCCTTCTCTTACCCGAACACTTCGTTGTTAGTTCTCCATTGTTATTTTTACCTCTCGGTTCTTGTACATATTGTGTATTAACCGTCTTCCTGAGAACATCTTACAGCATCTTAAATTGTCGAACACATTTCCTAGGTCAATGGAGACTAAACATGGCGGTGAGTGAGTGACGTGCGTTAGCTTGGCTCGCTAGTTTACGTGAAATCTGGAGGTGTTTTAAGCAGTTAGGCTAGTCTACATATACTAAAGCCGTATATCTACTGCCGAGTGTCGTATTTTACATCACATACTGAGCACCAATTACACGGAATCACACATCAAATGGAAAATCGCCGAACAACGCGCAGTGCAGCCAACGGCCAGGCCGGCGACAGCGCAGGCGTGGAGTCCACACCGGGAGTTGCGGCCGCTCCGCCCGGCATCGCTGACATCGCCGCACTCGTGAAGGCTGAGGTGAGTGCCGCGCTGCAGGCTAAGGAGACGCTCGGGCTCGTTGTTCAAACCATCACTGATGCTGTCACTGCAGCAGTGACGGATAAAATACAGAAAACTCTGGAGGCGAATGCGAGCGAGATCCGTGCACTGGACACGTCGTCAAAAGCAAGTGAGGAGAAAGCACGGCTGCTCCAACAGAAATTGATCGAGAAGACGGACGAGCTCGAACAATATCAGAGACGCAATAATCTCAGACTGTTCGGCATTCCAGAGAGCAGCAGAGAGAACACAGATGAACTTGTGATAAACCTTGTCCAAGAAAAGCTAGGCGTGCAGGTGACTTTGTGACATTGACAGAAGCCATAGAGTGCGTCGTAAGTCGCCAGGTTCTACAAAACCAAGACCTATAATAGTGAAATTTATATCGTATAGGAAAATATCTGAAATCTTCAGAGCAAAGAAGAATCTCGCGAAGTCGGGTCTGACAGTACGCGAGGATCTGACCTCGGAAAGACTAAACATTTTGAAGAGCGCGATTTCGAAATTTGGGCTACAGAACGTATGGACAAATGACGGCAGGATAATGGTTAAGACCGAAAACGGAAAGAAAACAATTTGCAGTGTTAATGAACTCGAAAGCCTGTGCTTTAGAAGCTAAATCATGTCTAATCTTGCTGCCACTAACCTGTATGTTTATATTGTTTACACTGTCAACCACATCGTAACTAATGTATTATCAAATTGTTCGTTTCTCTACATAACTATTTTTTTTATCTAAAATTATATTTTCTCGTGTAATATTTGTTAATATTTGTATTATCAACTTTTCGTTTCTCCACATAACTATTTTCATTTTTAATTGTTTTTCTCATGTAATTTTGTTAATTATTACGTAAGGTAGTCTCACTTCCATCCTTAATTAGCAACCCACCATCATACTTTAGTTGTTATCCTCATAAGTGAAATTAATATCACACTCTGTCGTAACGTGCAGATTACTCCCGTTGTGTTTAGCGAAATTCCTTCCCCTGCCAGCCCACGGCTACTTCCAAAACCGTTGCAGACCTCGCTGACCTTGGCCGCAGATCCCGTTGCCTCCCCGGGGACTTACCCCCTCCCCCTCCCGGCCGCTTTCACTGCACAGAACTGGGAAGACACTCCCTCACCCCCCTCTCCTCTCCCTCATACGCCTTCCGCGTTCCTCATGCCAGACCCTCTTGTCACCGCCAACCACGACCCGCAAACATCGGTCGGCAGCCTCCTCGGGCAATCAACACCTGAACGCACCAAGCTGCATATTGCACATGCAAATGTCCAGTCTCTGCCGGCTCACTTCGACGAGTTCAAATATACAGGGCTATTACAAATGATTGAAGCGATTTCATAAATTCACTGTAGCTCCATTCATTGACATATGGTCACGACACACTACAGATACGTAGAAAAACTCATAAAGTTTTGTTCATGCAGCAAATTCGCAATTCACCAAAAGTTAACGTGTTTTGTGCAATCTCACGGTTTAAAGTTTACGGACCCTTTTTCTTCTGCAAAAAAAAAAAAAAAAAAAAAAAAAAACGTTACAGGACACGTGTGTCTGGACATGCTGGAAAATTGGCTCATGCCACAACTGGAGACCGACAGCGCCGACTTCATCTTTCAACAGGATGGTGCTCCACCGCACTTCCATCATGATGTTCGGCATTTCTTAAACAGGAGATTGGAAAACCGATGGATCGGTCGTGGTGGAGATCATGATCAGCAATTCATGTCATGGCCTCCACGCTCTCCCGACTTAACCCCATGCGATTTCTTTCTGTGGGGTTATGTGAAAGATTCAGTGTTTAAACCTTCTCTACCAAGAAACGTGCCAGAACTGCGAGCTCGCATCAACGATGCTTTCGAACTCATTGATGGGGACATGCTGCGCCGAGTGTGGGAGGAACTTGATTATCGGCTTGATGTCTGCCGAATCACTAAAGGGGCACATAACGAACAATTGTGAATGCCTAAAAAATCTTTTTGAGTTTTTGTATGTGTGTGCAAAGCATTGTGAAAATATCTCAAATAATAAAGTTATTGTAGAGCTGTGAAATCGCTTCAATCATTTGTAATAACACTGTATATTTCAAACTGCTAATATACACGTAATACTTTTGTCAGAGACTTGGCTCAAACCAAGTATTCCTACAACTTCCGTAAACCTAGATGGCTATATCTTTCTCAGGCACGACAGATGCAGCAGACGAGGGGGCGGAGTAGGGGCGTACATACGATCTGATTTGTCACCTACAGTACTACACACATCCAACAACAATGTAGATAAACAAGTGGAATATATGTTCATAGAGATCAAATCACTTAACAGAAAGTGCTTAATATGTGTCCTTTACAGACCTCCTAAAGTAGGTGGGTTCGCCTGCTTCGAAACTGCCCTCTCTAGTCTCGAATCGTCATATGAACATGTAATTATAACAGGTGACACTAACATTAATTTTCTGTGCAATAGTCCTTCCACTGGGAAATTTAAGAGGATGCTTTCTTCCTCAAATATGACGCTACTTTAGCTGGCACCTACTCATCACACGACTACCAGTCACACTTTCATAGATATATTCGCAACGAAATCTCCGAACAGAATAATCCGCACCTCTCAAATATCTGCGCCTGGCATGTCTGCCCATGACATCATTTCCATGACGTATTCACTAGAATGCCCTAGAAAGAAACAAAAACTGTCTACATACCGAGACCTCAAACGCATAAATTTGCCTGAACTCGAAACTGAGGCACAAGAAATAGTTTGGGGGATGACCTCTACTCCCCTCATGGACATAAACGACAAACTCAAGGATTTCACTAACAAAATTACTCAAATATATGACAAATATGCTTCAATAAAGACCAGAAAAGTAAAAAGGTAACCTGTACCTTGGCTGACTGATGAACTAAAACAGCTCATGAATCTCAGAGATGCTGCACATCGAGCATACAAGATACACCCTACACCTGAAAATCACGCTGTATACAAGCAGAAACGAAACAAAGTCAGTCAAGTGGTGAGAAACGCTAAGCTCAGACATGCCCGTACATTAGCTGACAATAGATGTAGACCAGCTATCCTGTGGAAAAATCTCCGTAGTCTCGGTTTAGGCAAAATAAAAGTTTCAGAAAATCCCATGGTCCCAGCTGAAGAACTAAACCGATTCTTCACATTACCGACAACCAAAATTGATCTGCAAAAAAACAGAGAATCATTGATTACTTCATAGGGATGAACGACTGTAGCAAAGAAAAATTCGATCTACAGCACGTCACTTGCAGTACTGTCAAGAAAGCCATAATGCGGATTAGATCAGCATCTATTGGACATGATGGTATCACTGTCCAGATGGTAAAACTTGTTATTGACCAACTACTGCCCTCTACAACAGACATTTTCAACGATTCATTAATCACAAGTGTTTTCCCTGAGGCCTGGAAACTGGGACAAATTAAGCCACTGCCTAAAAAGGACATCGCCACATCACCCTCTGACTACCGCCCCATCTGCCTTCTTCCTGCACTATCAAAGCCCTTAGAATATATAGTTCATGACCAGCTCACCAACTACCTAACTACTAACAACCTACTAGACGAATACCAATCAGGTTTCCGTAAACATCGAAGCACAACATCCGCTCTGATAAAGGTGACAGATGACCTGAAACTTGCCATGGACAGACAAGAAGCGACTATTATTTGCTTCTTAGATTTCAGCAAAGCATTTGATACTGTCGACTTCGACATCATACTAGCCAAACTTAGCGGTCTAAATTTCTCACCAAGCGCAGTGCAATGGTTTCGCTCATACATGACGTCTCGTCAGCAACGCTTCCTGTCTGGGAATATAAAATCACAATGGCGGCAGGTAGTGTCAGGCGTTCCCCAAGGCTCAGTATTAGGTCCTATACTCTTCTCTCTTTATGTCAATGATGTGACATCGGCCATGACCTATTGCAAATACCATATGTATGCTGATGACCTTCAGTTGTATCTAAGCGCGAAACCAAGCAATCTCAAGAAAGCTATTGAAAATTTCAATACTGACCTTGATGCACTGTCAAAATGGGCACAGGACACAGGTCTAAAACGAAACCCATCTAAAACCCAAGCGGTACTTCTTGGTCACTCTAAGCTCATTAGCCCAAAACATCGGGAATCCGTACCACCTCTTATCCTAAATGGAACAAATATTAACTTCTCTCCCTCAGCAAAGAGTTTGGGAGTAATAATAGATGAAAATCTAAATTGGACAGAGCACGTAACTGCAGTGTGCAAAAAAGCATCAGCATCCCTTCATGTCCTACAAAAATATAAAAAACTCTTCCCTTTCGATGTGAAAAAGAAATTAGTATAAACGCTTATACTCCCAATCATTGACTACAGCGATATTATCCTACAAGGCCTCTCTCAGGAAAATTCCCGACGTCTAGAACTGGTCACGAATGCCTGCGTCCGATATATCTGTGACGTTCGACTTTTTGATCACATTTCACCAGCATATGCAAAATTGTCCTGGCTGCGTGCAGACAAACGCAGAGATTTCCATACACTCTGTCTCATCTACTGCCTTATAAATGTACACTGTCCCTCATATCTCTCCTCGTCCCTAACGCTCATGTCCGAACAACATGACAGAAACACACGTTCCCATTATAATAAAATCCTCTCCGTTCCACTGCATCGCTCAGTCACCTTCTCCAAGTCCTTTACAGTAGCGGGAACCCGACTCTGGAATAACCTCCCTCTTTACGTTAGAGAACTTGAAAACATGACCGACTTCAAAAAACAGTTAATGACGTATCTACTTAAGCAACAGTAATGCCTTCCTCTGTACACGAGTGCACTTCACCTCACTACTTCCCTCTTTCCCCCTCCTTAAATCTCCCTTACCCAAAACTCACTATACTAGTAAACACTACTTTACACACCAAGATATTAATGTACATCTGCACAAACTATTGCCAATCTTTCTCATGTTTGTCATTATTATTTGATTTTTTTACTGTTATTATTATTGCTTTCACCATAATCTGTATGTATAGCACCTGATGTAAAAATACTGCCAGCATTTACTTTATTAGGTCTTAGTCATGTTTATCATTATTATTTGATTTTTTATTTTACTGTTATTATTATTGCTTTTATCATAATCTGTATGTATAGAACCTGTTGTAAAAATACTTCCGCATTTACTTTATTAGGTCTTAGTCACTACTCTTTATTCATATTGTCACTAGAGTAAGCTAATTTTCTCATTTAAACTATGTTCATGATGTAACTCTGATGTGTGAAATGCAGCATGTGTGGAACACTGGTCCGATGTAAGAGAGGGCCTGATGGCCCTAATCTGATCAGGTTAAATAAATAAATAAGTAAATAAAAATTACTCTTCTGCTGTTGTTGTGTGTTGTGGTCTTCAGTCCAGAGACTGGTTTGATGCAGTTCTCCATGCTACTCTATCCTGTGAAAGCTTCTTCATCTCCCAGTATCTACTGCAACCTACATCCTTCTGAATCTGCTTAGTGTATTCATCTGCCGGCCGGGGTGGCCGAGCGGTTCTGGGCGCTACAGTCTGGAAAAGCGCGACTGCTACGGTCCAGGTTAGAATCCTGCCTCGGGAATGGATGTGTGTGATGTCCTTAGGTTAGTTAGGTTTAAGTTGTTCTAAGTTCTGGGGAACTGATGACCTCAGTAGTCAAGTCCCATAGTGCTCAGAGTCATTTTGTATTCATCTCTTGGTCTCCCTCTACGATTTTTACCCTCCACACACACAGTCCTCCATTACTAAATTGGTGATCCCTTGATGCCTCAGAACATGTCCTACCAACCTATCCCTTCTTCTAGTCAAGTTGTGCCACAAATTTCTCTTCTCCTCAATTCTATTCAGTACCTCCTCATTAGTTATGTGATCTACCATCTAATCTTCAGCATTCTTCTGTAGCACCACATTTCGAAAGCTTCTATTCCCTTCTTGTCTAAACTATTTATCGTTCATGTTTCACTTCCATACAAATACTTTCAGAAACGTATTCCTGACACTTAAATATATACTAGACGTTACCAAATTTCTCTTCTTCAGAAACGCTTTCCTTGCCATTGACAGTCTACATTTTATATCATCTCTATTTCGACCATCATCAGTTATTTTGCTCCCCAAATAGCAAAACTCCTTTACTACTTTAGGTGTCTCATTTCCTAATCTAATTCCCTCAGTATCACCCGATTTAATTCGACTACATTCCATTATCCTCGTTTTGCTTTTGTTGATGTTCATCTTATATGCTCCTTTCAAGACACTGTCCATTCCGTTCAACTGCTCTTCCAGGTCCTTTGCTGTCTCTGACGGAATTACAATGTCATCGGCAAACCTCAAAGTTGATATTTATTCCCCATGAATTTTAATTCCTACTCCGAATTTTTCTCTTGTTTTCTTTACTGCTTGTACAACATACAGATTGAATAACATCGGAGATAGGCTACAGCCCTGTCTCACTCCCTTCCCAACCACTGCTTCCCTTTTACATTCCTCGACTCTTATAATTGCCATCTGGTTTCTGTACAAATTGTAAATAGCTTTTCGCTCCCTGTTTTTGACTACTGCCACCTTCAGAATTTGAAAGAGAGTATTCCAGTCAACATTGTCAAAAGCTTTCTGTAAGTCTACAAATGCTAGAACGTAGGTTTGTCTTCCCTTAATCTATCATCTAAGATAAATCGTTGGGTCAGTGTAGCCTCACGTGTTCCAACATTTCTACGGAATCCAAACTGATCTTCCCCGAGGCCGGCTTTTATCTGTTTTTCCATTCGTCTGTAAAGAATTCGTGTTAGTATTTGCAGCCGTGACTTATTAAACCGATAGTTCGGTAATTTTCACATCTGTCAACACCTGCTTTCTTTGAGATTGGAATTATTCTACTCTTCTTGAAGTCTGAGGGTATTTCGCCTGTCTCATACATCTTGCTCACCAGATGGTAGAGTTTTCTCAGGGCTGGCTCTCCCAAGACTGTTAGTAGTTGTAATGGAATGTTGTCTACTCCCAGGGCCTTGTTTCGACTTAGGTCTTTCAGTGCTCTGTCAGACTCTTCACGCAGTATCATATCTCCCTTTTCATCTTCACCTACGTCCTCTACCATTTCCATAACATTGTCCTCAAGTACATCGCCCTCGTGTAGACCTTCTGTATACTCTTTCCACCTTTCTGCTTTCCTTTCTTTGCTTAGAACTGGGTTTCCATCTGTGCTCTTGATATCCATGCAAATGGTTCTCTTTTAGCAAAAGGTCTCTTTACTTTTCCTGTAGGCAGTATCTATCAACCCCTAGTGATATATGCCTCTACATCCTTACATTTGTCCTCTTGCCATCGCTACTTAGCCATTTTGCACTTCCTGTCGATCTCATTTTTGAGACGTTTGTATTTCTTTTTGTCGGCTTTAATTACTGCACCTTTATAGTTTCTCCTTTTATCAATTAAATTCAATATTTCTTCTGTTACCAAAGGGTTTCTACTATGTTTTTTAACTACTTGATCCTCTGTTGCTTTCACTACTTCATCCCTCAGAGCTACCCATTATTTTTCAACTGTATTTCTTTCCCCCATTCCTGTCAGTTGTTCCCTTATGCTCTCCCTGAAACTCTGTACAACCTCTGGTTCTTTCAGTTTATCTAGGTCCCATCTCTTTAAATTCCCACCTTTTTCCAGTTTCTTCAGTTTTAATCTACAGTTCATAACCAATAAATTGTGGTCAGAGCGCACATCAGCCCCTGAAATGTCTTACAGTTAAAAAACCTAGTTTCTAAATCTCTGTCTTCCCATTATATAATCTACCTGAAACCGTCCAGTATCTCCAGGCCTCTTCCGTGATTCTTCAACCAAGTGTTAACTATGATTAACTTATGCTCTGTGAAAAATTCTACCAGGCGGCTTCCTCTTTCATTCCTTACCCCCATGCCATATTCACCTACTACTTTTCCTTCTCTTCCTTTTCCTACTATCGAATTTCAGTCACCCGTGACTATTAAATTTTCGTCTCCCTTCACTATCTGAATAGTTTCTTTTATATCATCATACATTTCATCAATCTCTTCGTCATCTGCGGAGCTAGTCAGCATATAAACTTCTACTACTGTGGTGGGCGTGGGCTTCGTGTATATCTTTGCTACAATAATGCGTTCACTATGCTGTTTGTAGTAGCTTACCTGCGCTCCTATTTTTTTATTCATTATTAAACCTACTACTACATTAACCCCATTTGATTTTGTATTTATAACCCTGTATTCACCTGACCAGAAGTCTTGTTCCTCCTGCCACCGAACTTCAATAATTCCCACTATATCTAACTTTAACCTATCCATTTCCCTTTTTAAATTTTCTAACCTACCTGCTCGATTAGGGGCTCTGACATTCCACGCTCCTGATAACGACCTCCTCCGGAGAAGTCCCCTCCTAGAGATACGAATGGGGGACTATTTTACCTCCGGAGTATTTTACCCAAAAGGACGCCATCATCATTTAACCATACAGTAAAGCTGCATGCCCTCGGGAAAAGTTACGGCTGTAGTTTCCCCTTGCTTCCAGCCGTTCGCAGTACCAGCACAGAAAGGCCGTTTTGGTTAGTGTTACAAGGCCAGATCAGTCAATCATCCAGACTGTTGCCCCTGCTACTACCGAAAAGATGCTGCCCCTCTTATGAACATGATTTTTATCAAGCCTTGTTTCCATTATGAAGCACATCAGAACTGCCTCACTGGTACCTTTAGTTTTCCTGAAGTGAAACTGATGGTCATCCGACATAGTGACAATTTTCTTTCCCATTTTTTTGTATATTATTCTTGATTGAAACTTGTGTGGTTGAGCGAAAGTACTCTCACTTTCCTACATTTAATGTCTTCGGTTTTGTGCGGACGATATTTATACGAAACTCTGATTTTATGTCTCTAGTTTCAAGGACAATACATACTAATTTGAATAGTCGCTTGGTTATATTTTTCGCAAATGACTTCAGAAATTCCGAACGAATGTTACATATGGCTTTCACCTTATTTTATCGGAATTCTTTCAAAGATCTGATAAACAGATTGTGAGGCTGGGTACCCCATGTACCGTGTAGACTCCTGTTTCTTGTATCATGTGAGAGGACGATTCCTCCCGCTCGTAGTAGCCTTGAGTCTCCACTTATCCGTCCTCCTCTACGCTTACCAGTGGAATTCCAGTTGCACTTTTAATTTTGGCGCTGATGCTTTTAATTTTATGGAAGATAATTTTTGACTTTTCTGTGTGCTAAACCAGTCTTTCCGACGACGATTTCTTTTTGACTTATTCACATTTTTCCTGCAACCATTTCGCCGTTGCTTCTCTCAACTTCCTATTTATTTCATTTCCAAATGATTTGCACTGCTATATTCCTATCTTTTCCTGAACATTTTTGTACTTCCATCTTTCGTCGATAAACTGAGATATTTCTCCGGCTACCCAAGGTTTCTTTCTAGTGACCTTCCTTGGCCCTGTGTTTGTTCAACTTCTGTGATTATCCTTTGTGAGATGTCCATTCCTCTGCACCTGTACTGCCTTTTGTAGTATTCATTATTTTCCATTAATGTTAGCTTCAAATATAATTTATGGCAAATTACAGGAGAATGAAATAATTTTCAATATTTGTCTAATTACATAATCACGACGACATTACTTCAGTGTAAAGTGGAAAAATATAAATTAAGTCAGTAAAAGATATTGCTGGATATGATCTGTTCGTATAGTTTAACGCGCAGAGCCCTAGCTTGTGAGACAAGGAGGTAAAATTGAAGCAAAGTAGAATGGCATCAATGGCTAGGAGACTTTGAAGGACAGGTTCAGCCGCCTATTTGGAAAGGTTTATCCTATCCACAGTGCCCGCAGGCTCCTTTCATTCGCCAGGTATGAGAGCTGTGTGCATAAGCGTATCTGTTAAGTGTAGGTGACTGTAATTGAGCGTGTGTAGTGTACTGTCATGTTCGTGCTGGAAATGAAGATGAGAGAAGGGAGAGGGTGAAACCTGGTGTCGGATCATAGCCTGCTCCTACCGAAGATCACCAAGGGAGCCGTCAAGCTTAACGTCCCCATCCGACGGACGGGTCACCAACAACAGCGACACTTGCCCTCACTTCAGAAGTACTTCGGAGAGGTTTGGAATTTAATCCAAGACATTGGCTCAACGACTGGTGATCAGGGACTTAACGCCATTCCCGTTCTGTCCCCACTGCCGTAAAAGCAAAGGGGAAATTGGCAGTAGCATGCAGCTTACCCGGACGGTCACCCATCCAAGTGCAGGCGAAGCCCGACGGTGCTTAAATTCGGTAATCTGACAGGAACCGATGTATCCATCTCGGCAGGGCAGTTGACATACAGATGAGACAGATGCGAATGTTGTCTGTGCGACGTACTAGCGGTAATTGCACTGTTATACAAGTGTGGTTTTCGGACGGTTTGCCACGCTCGTTTAGCCACATACGAGCTTGTTCCGGATCTTCGCCTCAGAAAATACGACGCACAAACAATTAAAATATGCTAACGCACGCAACAAAGTTTACACGATTCACAAAAGATAGCGCGTACTTTTATCTCCTTTAACTCAACTGGCGACTGTAGCGAGAGAAAGGCAATACGCTCAAAAAGTTTAGACAAAAATGGTTTAGCCCAGAGGTATATGCGCGTAGCGGCTTCCAAGTGCGTCGCAACCTTACAATAGAGGCGTCATAGTAGTTTGGTTTCTTTGCTGTCTGAGTGAACGAACGTGTACGCTATTAGCGATACCTAGCGGTCCGGCAAGTAACTATTGTTACTATGGCAGCTTGGTTGATGGCTGTGGAATCGTACTGTGTGACTCATTTGTTTTTATGCAGTAACAGTCATTTCGAAGGTAATTTTTGCCGAATGCAGATCGTTTCCGTATTTTCAGAAGGTGGTGCCCCACAGCTCGTGAATATTCGAAGATCGTCATGATTTACTGCCAGGCGCATCTGATAACATTTCGGTCCACAAACTAAAATATATCGTTTAATATGATTTTATAAATGCTTCTATGAACCTGATGACAGCCTGCAGGCCGAAACTTGTTGTTCAGTAAAGTAATTCGATCAGCAGCTTTTGCGATAAATGATGACGTTCTACGGTTCTTCAGATCGTTTTTACGAGTGTGAATCAAATATAAACGAGATTTTTGTTCCTGAGCTTCAACAGTTGGTAGGACCGGACCCACCATTCTGGTACTGTTGGGTAGGACCGTTAGGAACGGGGATAGCCGGCCGCTCCACACTTGGTCATTAACGCTCACGGTGTCAGAGTAGCAGGTGCACCTGTCCACTGCGCAACGCGTGATTACACTCTTAAAATTTCTTGCTCGTGAAGTAGTTTAAGCGACGGAAATTTTCCAGTGATTGCCTGCACAGTTCGGTGATCAAACATTGTGAAGAACGCTTGTACTTGGCTGACATAAAGAGTTCAAGGAAGGACGAGAACGTGTGGAAAATCGGCAACACGATCGTCATCCTCGCACCAGTATTACAGACTGAAACTTTGTGCGGTTCGAGACGCTGTTGAAGGCCATCGACAGGCGAAAGTATTAGAAATTGCAGGACACGACGGAATGAGTTGCAAGAGCTGTCAAGCGTTCATTGCAAATGAGCTACAGTTCCGTAAAGTGTGTTTCAGATGGGTCCCTCACCTTTTGACCGAAAATCAGGAGCTGAGACGTTTGGAGGTGTGTCGGAGGCTTGCAGCTAGGTTTGGGAAACGAAGTCATGTATTTCTGAGTCGGATCGAATGAAGCCAGTGAACGGCGGAGGAAGGTGGAGGGAGACTCAGTGAAAAACAGCTGGTAAATTTCTTTCCACCGTTTATTTCTCCCGGCGAGGCCTTTTGCCCGTAGATTTTTTGCATGAGCAACACACAATAAATGCTGCGTACTACTGCGAGCTGTTCAAAAAAGGTGAGGGATGCATATCCCCGCAAAAGACGAGACCAACTGATTCGAAAGGTTATCCTCCTCCGTGACAATGCCAGCCCCCATACTGCAAGCTCTAACCGTCTCCAAACTACAGGAAATGCACTGGACTCAACCTGGTCATCCTCTTTACAGTTCGAACCTATCATTCTGCGAAGCTCTAGAAGGGCACCGATTTGAAGATGGCGAAGTCGTGGAGGAATTCGTGCGCAGTTGGCTCCTGACGCAACCAGCTTCATTCTGCTACGCTGCAACAAAACAACCTTCCTTCTGCCTGGGAAAGATGTATTTCTAAAGCGGAAAACTATGTGGAAGATTAAACTGTAACAGCCTTTTGTGTTCAAATGACTTCTTTAAAAATAAAATCCCGTTTATATTTTATTCACCCTCGTAACTGTTGTTTGTGTTCTTTGTTTTGTGTTTCTCTGTCAGTATGAACAACTTTTTAAACGTAAGTATAAAACGTAATATTCCAAATGAATCACGCATTTCTAAAGAAAGTATGGACGAAAATGCCTAAGGGATGGCGACAGTTGCTTGAATTTCCTTTTACGTGTACTAGTATTGGAAATGAAGGATGACCATGGCGTGTCATTTGTTCTCAGTCCTAACTACTGAAAAAATACTTGCTAGTAAAATGAAACGATGTTTGGAGTCAAATTGCGGTAGTTTGCTAAACAAACAACCAGAATCCTTTTTCCACAAGTCAAAAGCAATGTCAGAAAATAAAACTTTCACTAAATAAGCTACGATTTTTTCAAAGTGTCTTCTTCCATCTTAAAAAGTTGCCTACCAAGTAGCAAAATGCAAGAGGCTTCACACAGTAGTGTGGAGACCATATTTTACCAGGTGCCCAGCACACATACTTGATGTAGCTGACGATATTAATGATCAGTGATTTTGCTGTTCGCATACAGATGATCATAACAACTTTCATTTAATCTGTTAAGAGCAGTTTACGCACGACAATATAGTATATAACGATTTTAATTTCTGCAGGAAAATTACTTTTGGAACAAAAGTAGCACACATCTTTGAAATACTGCATTCTTTATCGAAAGGAAACTACATAATGTATACAGCTGAAGGTTATGATATGGTTAGCTGCTGTGCCAGATTGCAGGCTTTGATCCGTAAATAGGCTCCTTACGCTATTTGGACACACTGCTTTATTAACCGAGAAACACTGCCATAAAAAAGCATGAGCCATCTCCCTCATGAGGTGCTTCAATCAGTGATCGAAATGTTAAGTTTTATTAAAAGTCGGCCACTTAGGATGTTTTCATCAAGAACTGATGATGGACGAGCATGCTCATCCTTTGCATTAATTTCTTTGCAACGATGAGATGCAATAAGATTAAAAGCTGACATGTTGAATGTCAGAGGCTGTGGCCGAACGGTTCTAGGCACTTCAGTCCGGAACCAGGTGGCTGCTACGGTCGCAGGTTCGAATCCTGCCTCGGGCATGGATGTGTGTGATGTACTTAGGTTAGTTAGGTTTACGTAGTTCTAAGTCTAGGGGACTGATGATCTCAGATGTTAAGTTCCATAGTGCAGTAGACCCGATAATTCACCATGTCAACGTACAGACGGGATACTCGGAAGAATTACACATTAAAAATTGATTACAGTGTGTCATGTCAACAGTCAACTTTTTTTTTTTTTTTTTTCGAAACTTAAGTTCATTTACCACACACTTCGAGGAATATGTCATGTTCGAAATGAGCCGGTGGTGTTTAACGTTTAGGTAAAGGGTGTCAAAAAGTTTGGCGACTACTCGTTTAACCACCTCATGAAAAACCGTGGATAGCATACGACTATGCGAAAGGTAGGAAAGAGAGAGACAGTGGTGGATACAGGGTACGTAACAGTTGTATCTACACGTTTTGCTCGTGTGCTTTTTCGGAAGAGTGTTTGTTCGAACCCAAATTGTTACGTTGGCAGCCCTGGAGGAGGCGGGGCCTCGCAGCTGATTTGTGTGCGCGGCGCAGGCGGCAGGATGACGTGCGGCTGGGCGGCGCACCTGGCGCCCCACAGCGGCGACTTACGACTGCAATATCCCACGCCCCGCACCTTCCTTATCCCGAAGAAGTATACGAGGAGAGCGCCGTAACGTCGGCTGGTCCTGCCCATCTGTCCAGCGGCGTAAATCGGTCCAGTAACTGGTTGTGGCTACAGGTGCGAATACTGCAGCAGTAAATGCGACGGAGCAGGGGCGTGAAATGTTGCGACTCGTTTCGGCAAAGCCTGAGATCGGCTGTTGGCCAGCAGGTGCTCCTGGCAACCAACAGCCGTCGGCTGCGGAGCGCAAGATTCTTGGAACGAGCCGCAAAAATCAAAGTTATTTGTGGAAGTCACGCCAGCCGCTGCCTTTCGTGGT
This sequence comes from Schistocerca nitens, assembly GCF_023898315.1. Taxonomy (NCBI): domain Eukaryota; kingdom Metazoa; phylum Arthropoda; class Insecta; order Orthoptera; family Acrididae; genus Schistocerca; species Schistocerca nitens. The sequence goes on from NC_064615.1 coordinate 706,193,098, forward strand.
ACACAGGCCGCAAGCGCTGGCTGCAGACAGGAAATGTTAAAGTTTACGTTTACTTTGCTTGGCAGGCATTGTGATTGATCAGTGTATGAGCCACGTTGTTTTGGCTGTCATTAGGGTTCGTTACATCGTCATCCTTTTAGCTGTGTGTCTTCCGTCATGTTTGCACGTTGTTTTGGCTGTCATTAGGGTTCGTTACATCGTCATCCTTTTAGCTGTGTGTCTTCCGTCATCTTTGTGCCATCCGTTGGATTAAGTTAATGCTGTCTCCTGACGAGAGTTTGTGTTCTTGTTAAAAATGGTTCAAATGGCTCTGAGCACAATGGGACTTAACATCTAAGGCCATCAGTCCCCTAGACTTAGAACTACTTAAACCTAACTAACCTAAGGACAGCACATACATCCATACCCGAGGCAGGATTCGAACCTACGACGTAGCAGCAGCGCGGTTCCGGACTGAAGCGCCTAGAACCGCTCGGCCACAGAGGCCGGCGTTCTTGTTAAGCTGTGTATATTAATGGCTTGGTCTAGTATAAATACGGGGCTCGTTTTCAATGCCAAGATTATTTCTCCTTCATTCTCTGACTTAAAGTTAAAGTTTGGTTTGTCATTTGCTTACATATGCCTTTAATAATGTGTCTTTTTAGTGATGCAAAATTCATTGTGAGGTTAATTTACGAATACGCCACCATGTGACTGCCTTTATACATTTTCTGTGCCTGTTCGACGTACGTGACAGCTATTGATCTAAGGTTACCAACATGTGATTGTGTAAAGCTTAGGGCCGGCCTAAGTGGCTGTGCGGTTAAAGGCGCTGCAGTCTGGAACCGCAAGACCGCTACGTCGCAGGTTCGAATCCTGCCTCGGGCATGGATGTTTGTGATGTCCTTAGGTTAGTTAGGTTTAACTAGTTCTAAGTTCTAGGGGACTAATGACCTCAGCAGTCGAGTCCCATAGTGCTCAGAGCCATTTGAACCATTTTTTTGTAAAGCTTAGGGCGCCAGTAGCACCAAGGTTGTGTCGGGAGAGGAGTGGGTGCTAGGCTAATTGGTCTATATCTCTCACGTGTACTTTTAGACACCTGTGCGTCAAAGATTTATCTTTAAAGAAATATCTTGTAAATATATACCGTGATTCTTAAGGAGAAAGTAGCACTAGTTGCGATTTTGCTGTTACTGTAATTTTAAATATTTTTTGTAACATACTTTGTCTTGAAATTTGTCATCAGCATTCACTTTTGTTATCGCTTTTGGGGGAAGATTGTGTCCTAATAGTATCTACACTCTAAGACAAAAAGTCGGCGAACTACGAAGGAATTACCCAAACTAGACGGAAATTGGCAGATGTGATGTACATGTACAGAAAAACAAATACAATTTCAGAAAAACTGGATGATGTATTCAAGAGATAGAACTCCACGAATTGATCCATCTCTGGCCCTTATGTAGGTAGCTATTCGACTTGGTATTGGCAGGCCGCTGTGGCCGAGCGGTTCTAGGAGCTTCAGTCCCGAACAGCGCTGCTGCTACGGTCGCAGGTTCGAATCCTGCCTCGGGCACGGATGTGTGTGATGTCCTTAGGTTAGTTAGGTTTAGGTAGTTCTCAGTCCAAGGGACTGACGACTTTAGATGTTAAGTCCCATAGTGCTTCGAGCCATTTGAACTTGGTATTAACTGATAGAGCGTTGTCCTCCTCAGGGATATGGCGCCAAATTCTGTCCAATTGGCGCGTTACATCGTCAAAATCCCGAGCTGGTTGGAGGACCCTCTCATAATGCTTCCAACGTTCTCAGTTGCGGAGAGATCCGGCGACCTTGCTTGAGAGGGTAGGATTTGGTAAGCACGAAGACAATCAGTAAAAACTCTCGCAGTGTGCAGATGGGCATTATCTTGCTCAAGTGTGAGCCCAGGAAGGCTTGGCATGAAGGGCAACAAAACGAGGCATAGTGAGAGGCACCCACATGCCTTGCTCATACTGTGGCATCAAGCAGTCAGGCCTGCAAGATGAGTGGTCTGCCAAGCGAGTGGATTCATTCTTATTTATCGAGTAACTTGAACTCTAGTACTCACACTTAAGTTACAAGTTATCCTCCTATATGATTAATACGCAACGGAAACACGCATCTGACTATAAGTAATTTACAGAACTCTGACTGTACGCTACGCACTGGCAATACCACATTTTCTTTCTTTTTTTATTTAACGGCTTTTATCAACACGTGGCCACCGCACTGAATATGAATGGCGCACACATTATAAATTCGGGACATTATGACAACATACAATTCGAAGGAAAAGTCCACCAATCTTTTTCTTTTCTCTATCTTATTTATTCCGATAAATTCTCTAACCTAAACACACAAATTCTATAACCTACAACAATAACACATGAGAAATTCCGCCCAGTGGGCATGGCTTTACATTGGTGAATCTCTATATTATGGTCTCGTAATTATTTAACGCTACAGTGCACTTTCTGGATAGGATAGTGGATCTTTTATTATTTCTCACACTTCGACTCTCACAATCATCATCACGAAACTATCCTCCAGACCGAGCAGTACAGAAGGAACACGCATAACCCACTAATCTTTTGAAACTACCTCGCTACTCTCCAATGCAAACCCACATACCCAAATTACATGACATACACCACACTACAATATGAAACACTACACAGGAAATAGTCACAACACTATCACTTTCAGCTTTCCCACTTCAATTAATATTTATCCCAGTTTCACACGACACTGCCCCACTTCGTAATTCTACTTTCCTACTATGAACTCTGGAGATATATGCACGTCTTCCTGTGCAATGCAAACCAAGTGGCGTTGCTGGATAGACGGTCGACTCACCTTGCTTCTCTCTCAGAGTTTGACTCTAGCGTCACACGGAATCATATCACGCAAAGTAATATTAAGAACGTATTCATCACACACGCGAGTCCTCAACAGATACCATGGACGAGTACTTCTCTTTATCCTTTGTCTCATACACAGATTGAGACTCACACAGTACTCACCACGTGGAAGTACTCGTCTCTAATTTCGAGTCCTGCACACGCCATTTCTTAAATATTTCAACTTATGGTACACACGCTATTTCTTAAATATTTCAACTTATTGTACACACACTAGTAATTCAGCTTAACTTAAGCACATGGAAGTATTTCAACTTATTGCTACACGTGGTTTCATTGTGACCGTTGGTCACTTCTGAAGATTACTACGATCCCATTAATATTACCTGCCTGACATTTAATTCTCCCCACAAAAGTTCCTGAAATAGAGAAATTATTATTTCAAACTACTCTTAAATATTCCACATGCATACCATGTCTCCACTCTTTTGTCATTACGGAGCACAACTAAAACAGGTCTTAACAGCACAAGATCCAGCGGCAGAGTGCTGAAACATGGCCGTTCTCCAGGTCCTCTCACACCTCTGTCGAAGTGGGGGAGCACCTTGCTACCGTATTGGTCAGCCACATTTCAGGCGCTCAAAGCTCAGGTAAATTTCATCTCTTTGGTCCCACCAAAGGTGGCCAAAGGATCGTCTCAAAGATGATCATATATTCACATTCACTATCTGCGGTTAGCAGACGACCATACATTCATTCATTTCACAGATCTCACCAAACTGGATGTAGGGATTTACTTTGTGTGAGTGCACATGTGATAAATCAAATAAATAAATTGTCATTCTTTCCCACACTGGTATCCGGCTTTGCTGTATTAATTGAAATTGAGTTATTTTTACAAAAAGAATGTGTTGTTCTGACAAGAATAATGAAGTATGTTGTACCTATTTTCAATGTCGGATGGTACTGTACCCTTTCAATAGAACATTGTCGACGTACCGCTGTGCTGTAAGGGAGCTACGAATGACAACCGAAGGCGTCCTGCAGTGAAATGAAATGGCACCCAGGACCACAGCTCCTGGATGTCGGGCAGTATGATGAGCGATAGCGTCCTCATCGGTATCCTGCCACTATCTGGGCCGTCTCCAGATACGCTGGTCATCGGGGCTCTGTTCAAAGCGGGACTCATCACTGACGACAATTCTACTCCAGTCCATGGAATTTCAGGCCGAATGTGTCCGACACCACTGCAAACTGGCTTATTGTGTATAGAGATCAATGCCAGTCGGCGCAAGGGGCGTCGTGAGCTCAGCCATCTGTCTGTGGTTACTGAAGCATCAGTTGCTCGTCAGATCGATGATAATGATGAACCCGGGTCACTGAGTGCCTCGCTGACGTTTAACGCGGTTCTCTGGCTCTGTCATCTTTCTAGGTCAATTGCTTCCTTCTTGATGCTGTGTTCGGCCATGGTTCACCCGTTTCTGCCAACATCGGCGGACAGTGGAGTCGCTCCTTATCAAACGACGAGCGATTCGCCGATTACTTGAACCGGCTTCTTTGAGCCCAACTACACTTCCTCTCTCAAATGCTGACATCTGAGTATTTTGTTCACGCGCCTGTCTCCGAGACATAGTTACGTCCTGAGTACAAGGAATGAAATTTGCAAATACTCTATGCCCTGGTATCGACATGTCTCCTGTTTACTGTCCTTGCCACCTGCGTAGTCAAACTACACTGCAGCGTCACACATTCATCCATCGGCCCCCAACGTTTACTCATTTGAATTTCTCTCGATGTCGCTATTGTTGTTGTTGCTGTTGTGGTCTTCGGTTTGAAGACTGGTTCGATGCATCTCTCCAAGCTACTCTATCCTGTACAACTCTCTTCATCTCCGATTTACTGGACCCTACATTCTGAATCCCCGGTGATCCCTTGATGTCTCAGTATGTGTCCTACCAACCCATACCGTCTTCTACTCAGTTTGTGCCACAAATTTCTGTTCTCCCCAATTCTATTCAGTACCTTCTCTTTAGTTACGTGATCTACCCATCTAACCTTCAGTATTCTTCTATAACACCACATTTCAAAAGCTTCTCTTCTGTTCTTATTCTAAACTGTTTATCGTCCAAGTTTCACTTCCATACATGGCTACACTCCATACAAATATTTTCTATAGAGACTTCCTGGAACTTAAATCTGTAGTCGATGTTAACAAATTTATCTTCTCAATAAACGCTTTTCTTTCCATTGTCAGTCTTCATTTTATATCCTCACTACTTCCACCATCATCAGTTATTTTGCTTCCCAAATAGCAAAACTCATCTTCTACTTCTCATTCCCTAATCTGTTTCCCTTAGCACCACCTGATTTAATTGGACGACATTAAATTATCATTGTTTTGCTTTTGTCGATGTTCATGTAATACACTTTTTTCATGATACTGTCCGTTCAACTGCTGTTCTAAGTCTTTTACTGTCTCTGACAGAATTACGATGTCATCGGCAAACCTCAAACTTTTTCTTTTGTTTCCTTCACTGCTTGCTCAGTGTACAGTCTGAATAACATCGGGGATAGGTTACAACACTGTCTCACTCCCCTCTCAACCACTGATTCACTTTCATGCCCCTCGACTCTTATAACTGCCATCTGGTTTCTGTACAAATTGTAAATAATCTTCCCCTCTCTATATTTTACCCTTGTCACCTTTGGAATTTGAAATAGAGAATTCCGGTCAACATTGTCAAAAGCTTTTTCTAGGTATACAACTGCTGTAAACACAGGTTTTCCTTTCCTTAACCGATCTTCTTTGAGAAGTCATAGGGTCAGTATTTCTTCGCGTGTTCTTACATTTTTACGAAATCCAACCTGATCTTTCCCGAGGACGGATTCTACCAGTCTTTCCATTATTCTGTAAGGAATTCGTGTTAGTATTTTGCAACGATGACTTTTTAAACTGGTAGATAATTTTCACACATGTCTGTACCGGCTTTCTTTGGAATTTGAATTTTTATATTCTTCTTGAAGTCTAAGGAAGAGTTTTGTCATGGCTGGCTTTTCCAAGGCGATCAGTGATTCTAACGGAATATTGACTACTCCTGGGGTCTTCACGCAGTGTCACATCTCCCATCTCATCTTCATCTACGTCCTCTTCCATATGTTGCCCTGCTTTCCCTTCTTTGCTTAGGACTGGTTTTCCACCTGAGCGCTTGATATTCATGCTGGTGGTTCTCTTTTCTCCAAAGGTATCTTTAATTTTCCTTAATTATAATTCCTTCCCCCATGAACCATGGACCTTGCTGTTGGTGGGGAGGCTTGCGTGCCTCGGCGATACAGATGGCCGTACCGTAGGTGCAACCACAACGGAGGGGTATCTGTTGAGAGGCCAGACAAACATGTGGTTCCTGAAGAGGGGCAGCAGCCTTTTCAGTAGTTGCAGGGGCAACAGTCTGGATGATTGACTGATCTGGCCTTGTAACATTAACCAAAACAGCCTTGCTGTGCTGGTACTGCGAACGGCTGAAAGCAAGGGGAAACTACAGCCGTAATTTTTCCCGAGGACATGCAGCTTTACTGTATGATTAAATGATGATGGCGTCCTCTTGGGTAAAATATTCCGGAGGTAAAATAGTCCCCCATTCGGATCTCCGGGCGGGGACTACTCAAGAGGATGTCGTTATCAGGAGAAAGAAAACTGGCATTCTACGGATCGGAGCGTGGAATGTCAGATCCCTTAATCGGGCAGGTAGGTTAGAAAATTTAAAAAGGGAAATGGATAGGTTAAAGTTAGATATAGTGGGAATTAGTGTAGTTCGGTGGCAGGAGGAACAAGACTTTTGGTCAGGTGATTACAGGGTTATAAATACAAAATCAAATAGGGGTAATGCAGGAGTAGGTTTAATAATGAATAAAAAATAGGAGTGCGGGTTAGCTACTACAAAAAGCATAGTAAACGCATTATTGTGGCCAAGATAGACACAAATCCCATGCCTACTACAGTAGTACCAGTTTATATGCCAACTAGCTCTGCAGATGATGAAGAAATAGATGAAATGTATGACGAGACAAAAGAAATTATTCAGGTAGTGAAGGGAGACGAAAATTTAATAGTCATGGGTGACTGGAATTCGTCAGTAGGAAAAGTGAGAGAAGGAAACATAGTAGGTGAATATGGATTGGGGGGAAGAAATGAAAGAGGAAGCCGCCTTGTAGAATTTTGCACAGAGCATAACTTAATCATAGCTAACACTTGGTTCAAGAATCATAAAAGAAGGTTGTATACCTGGAAGAATCCTGGAGATACTAAAAGGTATCAGATAGATTATATAATGTTAAGACAGAGATTTAGGAACCAGGTTTTAAATTGTAAGACATTTCCAGGGGCAGATGTGGATTCTGACCACAATCTATTGGTTATGAACTGCAGATTGAAACTGAAGAAACTGCAAAAAGGTGGGAATTTAAGGAGATGGGACCTGGATAAACTGAAAGAACCAGAGGTTGTAGAGAGTTTCAGGGGGAGCATAAGGAAACAATTGACAGGAATGGGGGAAAGAAATACAGTAGAAGAAGAATGGGTAGCTCTGAGGGATGAAGTAGTGAAGGCAGCAGAGGATCAAGTAGGTAAAAAGACGAGGGCTAATTGAAATCCTTGGGTAACAGAAGAAATATTGAATTTAATTGATGAAAGGAGAAAATATAAAAATGCAGTAAATGAAGCAGGCAAAAAGGAATACAAACGTCTCAAAAATGAGATTGACAGGAAGTGCAAAATGGCTAAGCAGGGATGGCTAGAGGACAAATGTAAGGATGTAGAGGCTTGTCTCACTAGGGGTAAGATAGATACTGCCTACAGGAAAATTAAAGAGACCTTTGGAGAGAAGAGAACCACTTGTATGAATATCAAGAGCTCAGATCGCAACCCAGTTCTAAGCAAAGAAGGGAAGGCAGAAAGGTGGAAGGAGTATATAGAGGGTTTATACAAGGGCGATGTACTTGAGGACAATATTATGGAAATGGAAGAGGATGTAGATGAAGATGAAATGGGAGATAAGATACTGCGTGAAGAGTTAGACAGAGCACTGAAAGACCTGAGTCGAAACAAGGCCCCGGGAGTAGACAACATTCCATTAGAACTACTGATGGCCTTGGGAGAGCCAGTCATGACAAAACTCTACCATCTGGTGAGCAAGATGTATGAGACAGGCGAAATACCCACAGACTTCAAGAAGAATATAATAATTCCAATCCCAAAGAAAGCAGGTGTTGACAGATGTGAAAATTACCGAACTATAAGTTTAATAAGTCACAGCTGCAAAATACTAACGCGAATTCTTTACAGACGAATGGAAAAACTGGTAGAAGCGGACCTCGGGGAAGATCAGTTTGGATTCCGTAGAAATGTTGGAACACGTGAGGCAATACTAACCTTACGACTTATCTTAGAAGAAAGATTAAGAAAAGGCAAACCTACGTTTCTAGTATTTGTAGACTTAGAGAAAGCTTTTGACAATGTTAACTGGAATACTCTCTTTCAAATTCTGAAGGTGGCAGGGGTAAAAGACAAGGAGCGAAAGGCTATTTACAATTTGTACAGAAACCAGATGGCAGTTATAAGAGTCGAGGGGCATGAAAGGGAAGCAGTGGTTGGGAAAGGAGTGAGACAGGGTTGTAGCCTCTCCCCGATGTTATTCAATCTGTATATTGAGCAAGCAGTAAAGGAAACAAAAGAAAAATTCGGAGTAGGTATTAAAATCCATGGAGAAGAAATAAAAACTTTAAGGTTCGCCGATGACATTGTAATTCTGTCACAGACAGCAAAGGACTTGGAAGAGCAGTTGAACGGAATGGACAGTGTCTTGAAAGGAGGATATAAGATGAACATGAACAAATGCAAAACGAGGATAATGGAATGTAGTCAAATTAAATCGCGTGATGCTGAGGGGATTAGATTAGGAAATGAGACACTTAAAGTAGCAAAGGAGTTTTGCTATTTGGGGAGCAAAATAACTGATGATGGTCGAAGTAGAGAGGATATAAAATGTAGACTGGCAATGGCAAGGAAAGCGTTTCTGAAGAAGGGAAATTTGTTAACATCGAGTATAGATTTAAGTGTCAGGAAGTCGTTTCTGAAAGTATTTGTATGGAGTTTAGCCATGTATGGAAGTGAAACATGGACGATAACCAGTTTGGACAAGAAGGGAATAGAAGCTTTCGAAATGTGGTGCTACAGGAGAATGCTGAAGATAAGGTGGGTAGATCACGTAACTAATGAGGAGGTATTGAATAGGATTGGGGAGAAGAGAAGTTTGTGGCACAACTTGACTAGAAGAAGGGATCGGTTGGTAGGATATGTTTTGAGGCATCAAGGGATCACAAATTTAGCATTGGAGGGCAGCGTGGAGGGTAAAAATCGTAGAGGGAGACCAAGAGATCAATACACTAAGCAGATTCAGAAGGATGTAGGTTGCAGTAGGTACTGGGAGATGAAGAAGCTTGCACAGGATAGAGTAGCATGGAGAGCTGCATCAAACCAGTCTCAGGACTGAAGACCACAACAACAACAACAATTCTAATTCTCACATTTGTCCCCAAGCTATCTGCTTAGCTATTTAGCATTTCCTCTCGATCTCATTTTTTCGACGTTTGTAGTTCGTTTTGCCTGCTTCATGTATTGCACTTTTATATTTCCTCCTTTCAGCAGTTAAATTCAGTATCTCTTGTGTTACCCAAGGATTTCTACTAGCCCTCGCCTTTCAACCTACTTGAGCCTGTGCTGCCTTCACTATTTCATCTCTCAAAGCTACCCATTCTTCTTCTACAGTATTCCTTTCCCCTGTAATTGTCAATCGTTCCCTAACACTCCCTTTCTACAAAGTGTGGTTCTTTCAGCTTCTCCAGATCCTATCTCCTTAAATTCCTACCTTTCTGCAGTTTCTTCAGTTTGAGTCTGTAGTTCATAACCAATAAATTGTAATAAGATTCCACATTTGTCTTACAGTTTAAAATCTTACTATTATAAATGACTCTGAAACGTTACGGTATCTCTAGCAGTATAGTTTTTTATCTCATCATACTTTTCTTCAATCTCTTTAGCAGCTGCGGAGCTAGTTCGGATATAAACTTGTACTACTGTGGTGGGTGTGAGCTTCGCGTCTATCTTGACTACAATAATGCGTTCACTACGCTGTTCATAGTAGCTTACTGGCGTTTATTCATTATTGAACCTACTCCTCATTACCCCTATTTGATTTTTTATTTATAACCCTGGATTCACCTGACCGAACTTCACTAACTCCCACTGTATTCAACTATAGCCTAACCATTTTCCTTTTTAAATTTTCTAGCTTACCTGCCCGATTAAGGGATCTGACATTCCACGCTCCGATCCGTAGGACGCCAATTTTGTTTCTCTTGATAAAGACAAATTCATGGGTAGTCCCCGCCCGGAGATCCAAATGGGGTACTATTTTACCTTTGGAATATTTTACCCACTTGTATGATTACCATTTTTTGACCAATGCGCATAACACCCTCGTGGTGCGTCGCTTCGTATGTGTGTGTGTGTGTGTGTGTGTGTGTGTGTGTGTGTGTCTATGTGTGCAGCCAAATGTCTTTCACTCGCAGTTTTAAGATGAAAGACTTGTTTTCTTTTCGCCAAATGTGATGAAATAGGTCTGAGAATTAAACTGTGCTATGATCAACTATGGTGAAATCGCTCTTAAAATGGAGTGTAATGTTTAGATTATGTCTTTATTAATAAATGGCGAGCGGAAAAAAGGTTCTATTGGAGCACAAAAAAAGCAAACATTTTCCTTTTTAAAAGACTCTGACTGAAAGGGGAGTACCAGATGCCTCATTCTGCCTTCCACAGCACCTTCAAAAATTTTCCTTTTTTTCCACTCGCAAACAGTGTGAGAGAAAAACAAGTGACTAAAAGGCTTTGTAACAGCCCTAATTTCTCGCATGTTATCGTTGTGGTTCTTACGTGAAATGTACGTTCATAGCAGTAGAATCGTTCTGCAGTCGGCCTGAAATGTCAGTTCTCTAAATTTCAGCAATACTGTCTCGTGAGAAGAGCGCCGTCTCCCTTCGAGGACCCCCTTTTGAGCTCCTGAAGCATCTCCGTAATACCAGCGCGCTGGTCGAACCCTGGTAACAAATGTAGCAGCTCGCCTGCACTGGATCTGTAAAGAATATTTCGTGGAGACAGTAACTTAAAATCTTATAAGAATACATTGGATCGACTGCTCCATATGTTCTCCAAAAGAACCACAAAGCAGAGCATGAATTTCAAGTGAACAGAAAACAAAGACCACCCTGGTTTATGGATATTTAGATATCATACTGTGAGTTAACGAGCATTTCGCTCTCATTTAAATATATGGCCAAAAGAGTCAGCCTACGGGAATTGTGAAACGAACCCTCTCGTCCAAGACCGCATTCGACAAAGGGCGCAGATTCACCACGAAATGGGGAAACTCACAGTTCTATTGAGGCCTTAGCGCTGTAGTGTGCGAGTGAGACAGGCTACGTCATAGGCTCTTTCGGCCAAGGAGACGTAGCAGTGTTAAATATGGCAGACCTAAGATCAGCCACAAAGGGAAACATTTATGAAAACTATTTAATTATGTAGTAATGCAGCGAATCAAGCCATAGTAGTTTTAAACTGTCATCCTCCGTACGTTTTCATGGTGATCCCAATAAAACCTGAACATCGATCATATCTATAATAGTTTAGGATTCACTGTAATGTGAAATTAACAGGTTTGTAACAAAGACCTGAATGCTAAAATATAAACGCTTTTGTCGATCTTAACGATCGACATTTCATATAGAAGCGCATCATTAAAATGACAAACCTAGTAATTATACACTCTATAAATTAATTTGTTTAAAAGATACAGTAAATTTAAATTATCAGTATTTACAGTTAAGCATCAGATCACCATTTTCTCCACACAAAACACATGGAACGATGACAGCTGACACCTGATTGAATCATTAGGTGATAGAATATTTGTTGTAAAGTTTAGTGCATAATAGTTACTTTTGTTCTTTATTTACTTATCAGAAAGCACACTGGTGCAAGGATACTGGCCGCGGCATTCAAAGCTAAGAAGGAAATTGTATTGGTCTTATGTAAAAGAATTTAACATTTATTATGTAATGGATATTATTGTCACTTTATTTATAACGTGAAAGCGGCCAAGCTTTGATTATGTAAATATGTTAAAATGTAAAATAATGTTGAATAAGTTGTAGCCAATCAGATGGACGGCTTCAGGGAAGCGAACTGCACTAGTCAGTTGAGCGATGATGCTCGGCACGCCGGAAACGCGGCCGGGGACGGGCAGAGAGGGCAGTTCTGGTCTACCAAAGAGTGCAGTACCGCTGGAGACACCGACGGGTACAGTTTGCACTGAGAAGCGAAAGCGGACAGTCGGTCTTTCGGCAGCTAGAATGTGAAGCGACTTGGAATGTTTCGCGTTGTGTGGCGTCGCGGCACTTAATCTCTGAGCGGTGAGCAGCCGCGCGCCTGGTATGAACTCAAATTTTCGCGTAGTTAACGAGGTGGAGTATCGAACATGTAATTTCGCGTTGGGATTGTGAATGATCGAACTGTGTCAAATGGATATACGCTCTAGTGTAATAGTAATTCTAAATACAACTACTTTCACCATTAGTTTGTTTTGTGAATAAACATTATTCTAAACAAATCGCAAGTGTGTGGCCTACATTATTTATGGGTCGTTAATTTAGTTTCCGATATTGCTGTTACTGTTATTATACGTCATATTAACTTCATACAATTTCACAAACTCTCCATCAGCCAGACAATTTAACCAAAGGATCACAAGTGTCTAACTTAGGGCGTGTAATGCGACACGTGTGGTTCAACCCCAAGACGAGTTTGAGCCAAGACATTTCGACGAAGAGGAACCACTTGTGAGCCTGAACATCTATGGGATGTTAGCTGACAGTACACATATAACTAAAGTAGTAAAACTTGCAAGGTTACTTAAGGCATGTGACGTCCCTTAGTATGATAGGTTTGAGTGATTGAGTAATAAATTGTTTTTAATTTGACTGAAATATGCAAATGAAAGAGAAATGCTGCAGAGGTAGCAGAAGAAGAAAAAAATTATATTTCAGAAGAAATTAGTAATTTATAATAAGCAATTAATGATACAAGTTAGTTGTCATTTGGCCACTCAATTTTAAGACTCTGACCACATCGCGTGTATTTTCATTTTAAATAGTTACGCTAACGTCTTCAGTGTACTGTGTGACGGCCGCGTGACAAAACCTGCGTAAGATTCACATTTGTTTCTTGTTACATCTGTATTTCACGTCTAAGATCGTTGCTTGGTAAGCCCAAGGGGCGAAATAAGTTAATCACTAAATATGAATTAAAGCTACTATTTCAAAATAAAACAGGCTACGCAGGGCAATGACTTTGCTCAAGGAATTTACTACAGCATTTGAATTTTTCCGCCACTGTAAAAATTCCTCTGCCGGGTATCGCGTACTATTTTTTGAATGAATTAAAGAATACTGCTTCATACAACGGTAACTGCTCCGTTATTCCTATTGTATGAAATGATTTTGAAAGTACTCTTTTATGTTCGTTAAAAGCCACGGATAATTTTTTTCAGAGCGCTATCTCCAGAAATATCATACATATCCCAACGTGAAGACATCCATCTTACTCACGAAAGATTAAAAATCTTTCTTTAATATTGCGCGGTAATCCATTTAAACAATGCTTAATTATTTTTTTCTGTGAGGCTGGATGCTCCAGGATAGTTTCTCCCTATGTGCAATGGCTGCGTAAGCATTTATAGATATTACTATTAATAAAAAAACTGTACATCTGACCTAATATAAATTGGAAAATATTACGAGCCGCAGTTTTCAGTTTATTGAGATTATTCCTCTTAATACGTTTAGCATTAAATGACCGTGAAAAGAACTTATATAATTTTTGTCATCAATGGCGTCGCTACAATAATGAGGCTACACAAAATGGCCAGGGAAACATTTAATTATTACGTACTGAATCATATGCAGGATAGGCAGTCACTGCTGACAAAAACACATATTACAATTATTAATTTCATACATATTCAACAAAATTCTATTACTGCTACAGATAATTGTATCAGTTACAGACCGTGAACAATCAGCGTCAGTCAGCTAGAGCATCAGAATCGATAAGATAATTAAACAAATAAATACGCCCATTCTCCTTGTACAAAGGGACAAAGATAATAATAATTGCGATTCTAAGAGCGCAAATAGCGCTTCTCCATTGTTGAGTATCGACGACTGATTTATACTTTTTTTACCGGAGGCTATGCTATACGGGAAAGTGTGAACAACAGAATGGTCAGGCAGCTGTCGAAAGCTGGTGTCTTCAAAGTTTTGCAGCGAAGGAGAATATGGGCACCGATCCTGGAAAATTGTTGTTAAGAACTTACAGATATCCAATCAGGTAGTTTTGCGGTAGGAAATGGCCAATAGATGATTGCTAGAGGAAGGAAAGGGGGGGGGGGGAGAGATAATGCAGAGTTGGGAGAGAGAGTTGGTTTCCAGTGGCGTATGCCGCTGATGAGATAATGAAAGCAGGCTTGGGCAGCGAGTTGCCATTCGACCACACAAAGGTAAAACACCGAACGATTTTATCCGTACCCGACGAGTGCGATTGGCTAGAAAATACTGAGAAAATGAGGCGTAGGGAGGGTTAATTGAACAGTATTCGTTCGCAGACTGGAGAGAGGCAAGCTACAACTTGAAAACGCTTCCAGTGTGCTATGGGCGAGAGTGGGGGAGGAGAGACATTCGTAAGCGTGGCAAAAACTTGATTGAGTATTGCTAATTAGAAACCGAATCCAGTCGATTTAAAGCGATTAAAGTTCTATTTCTATTCATGGGCTCTCTTCGCTGCTTTAGTTTATCCTTTTTGCTTCTTTCAGTGTTTTTATTTTCTTTTATTGTGGCCGATCTTCTCCAACTAAAATTTCCCTGCAGTTAACCGATCCATTGAAGACACCGCAGTTATTTGAGGATTTAAATTGCCAGCGGACCTAAGAAATTCTAAAAGGCCTATAGAGTTTGTCTCACGGGATTTTGAACGAAAGTTGAGTCTGACGACCCCAACACACTGTGTGTACGAGAAGTCAGTGGACCCATCTTGACTTACTGCAGTCACTCAGTCACAAAGCAGTCTGCAGTGAAAATCATTTGCTAAGGATCAGCCGAATTTCAGCTTACACGGCCAACAACACAAGGCCACATTAAAAAAGATTTGAAAATGAACGGATTTAGACCGATGTTTGTAGATGTAGTACCTGCTATCGAGATGGCGAGGCGAGCTGCAGCCTGCCGTGTTCCGTGGGCACAATTATTTTCGGATGAAAATGCGATGTATCGCAGTTCACAAAAGAGGAATGTGTTTTCCTGTTCTGAGAAAAATCCCCATTATGTGCAAGAGCTGCTGAAAGGAAACCCACTACATGTTATGACTTGGAACAGGGTGTCATCGCGATACTTGTTCGAATTACACATTCTTGAAGAATACGTGAATGGAAGTCGTTATTTGGACATGTTGCAGACAGGGTTAACACATCAGCTCGAAGATACGGGTAACATTGATCATGTGTTATTTATTACTGATTTGTCTAATTATTTGTATGAATGGTGATGTGAGTGTAAAGTATCAAATGAATGAATGTTGTTATGTCTATTAACTGAGTATATGTTAACGTGAGAATTGTGTGCTGTGAGAGTGAATCAGATTCAGAGGATATTGTCAAGTGTAACTAGCCAGTTTATGGGGTTCGGAAGTCAAGATACATTTTACGATAATTTTGTTATTTGAAGAGAGAGTTATTTTGATATTTGTGGATTTTATAAATTTCTGCTCTTTAATAAATTGTTCGTAAAATCTATTAGGTTGTTATTGGTCAAGAGCAAAAGAGGCGGGATTGCGCTGTTTAATACTGATATTGGACTGGTTACGACGTGTATCAACCAATCAGAGGACAATACGTTCACATGTATCTTGTGGGCTAAAAAAATTGCTTTGTGAAGACTAAGTTGAGTTCGGAGCTCAGCCCGGTCCAGGTTCAGACGCGGATGTAAGCAGCTCTGAAGAGATGTTAAAATTTTGCGAAACAGCGATTACAACTTTATCGAGGAGTACCGCAAAGTGAATTGAACGTGTGAGAAAGACGAACACGTGAAATTCCCATTTTAATATGTAAACTGTAACCTAAATCCGCGTGGCGTGTGGTACAAGCGGTGACCGCCAACTGAACGTTCGTAGTGGTCAAAGTATGTAATATTTGAGCGAGAATTCTGTCGAAGACAAACGATTTTGTAATCTTTTTAGTATCGGGTTCTGTTAACTACCATAAGCTGGCTATAAGGAGTGAATGTGATCGCGTGTCGACGTCGAAACTATAACTTCGGGTTAGTATAGGCCTGGCAGTCAGTGTTTTGTATCAAACAAGTGACAATATATTGATATTTTCACTTGGAAACAACGTTTCAATTAATCGCTCAGCTAATCAGATACTGAAAACATTTGTTGCACCCGTTGGACTCGTGTGATGCTGCTGGTTCTCCTACAGCTTTCCCAGTAGAGGAACTTATTCGTTTTTAACAGAAAAGGCGTGTTGACCGGATTGCGGAAGAAGAAATCACTGCAGTGTGAGTGGACACTATTTCTGTGGGTCGAGCCATAAACAACCGCCTCGTTGCACAATCCATTTTGTTGTAAAAGTGAGTGAGTTTCTTCATGAATTATTTAGAGGTCGTTGGTTTAGCGTGGTTCAGCAAGATTTCTAGCCTCACAGAAATGACCACGACAAAACCCAGGTGTTACCATAATAGGCAACTTATAATGGGGAATAATTAAGTCTCATCGGGCTTAACGCAGGTACATACCGATCAAGTACTGCGCACAAGTGTTGAAGAAGGCTTTGAAAGGATAAGCTATGAGGTGGTTATACAAGTACTCTAATACGCAACATACTGTTATGTGCTAGGGATATGGGGACTTCTCAGACAGTGTACAATCTGTGATCGATGGAATACGCCAAACAGCCACAGGATAATTTCTTTTTGGTGACTCCCGTGGTTAGTGTCGAAAGTGAAGCTGACAGGGCATCTCAGGCTTTAACCAGGATAGATACCGGGGAAAACATCAGATAACACCCGAAGGCCAATACCCTGAATATGTGGAAGTTGTGGGGAATACGGGCAGGCACCGTTTCCCTCATAAAAGTTTTTTTTTTTTTTACTTTTAAAATTTTACAACTTTATTAACTTGATTTTAAAACAGTAAGTGAACATTCGTTATCATGAACAGCAATATCCTCAATGTAGTTTCTTAATGAAAGTTCCTGAACCATTATTTAACCAACAGTCTCTTGTATAATAACAGATCAAAGAACGGCTCTCAGTATCAATTTACAACGCTTAAAACACAAAATACCTTTTCAAGCAAAGGAAAAAAAATACAAATTCCATAATGCTAGGTTAAATAAAAGATTCTAACGCCACATGGCAATACCAAAATTTTCCTAGATGTCTCCTGTGATCTCTAAAGGCAGTAAAATATTTATCACGGAACTTCAACTAAACAACAACTTAAATGTAATAAAACCTGATTGCTATCAACGCACACTCAAACCCCGTAGCCTCTACTTTGCGCACCGTATCATAAAATATTTTCCTTCCTTTTAAACACTTTACACCTAAACCTCCCCACATGCGATGCATACTACACCCAATAAATTACGACAAATAATTAAGCACAGATGTTATAATTAACCAGGTATGTAAATCTTTTACTTGCAAAATAAATCAAAAGAACACACAAATCAACTCTTAAGCTCAGTGATGACATCCGTTTAAAAAATGATACACAATACATATCTTTCGGTTTCGTCGGTCATGCGCTGTTGTGCACCATGCTGTCCTTCAGGATCATATATGGCAGGGGAAAGATTTTCCAAGACGTACAAAATGTTAACAGGGGGCAGTCAACTTACACAAATTGCATACTGGAATCATACGTCGATGTGGATGCGGTTCGCAAATCTTAAAACCTGCGAGGGAGTAGATGCCACTTCGACTATACCGCACCGCTCCATACAGCAGTGCGGTTGGGTAGACAAGAGAGAAATCAAGGTTGCAAGGCAACCCCAGCAAAGGCAGTAAGAAAATATTTGGGGCTTTTAACTCCTGGGAGGGCTACACCATACCGCAGAATAACGTCCGAAGCTAAATCATGAAAATACTAAATGGCTCTGAGCACTATGGGACTAAACATCTATGGTCATCAGTCCCCTAGAACTTAGAACTACTTAAACCTAACTAACCTAAGGACATCACACAACACCCAGCCATCACGAGGCAGAGAAAATCCCTGACCCCGCCGGGAATCGAACCCGGGAACCCGAGCGTGGGAAGCGAGAACGCTACCGCACGACCACGAGATGCGGGCCATGAAAATATTATCGGCGATATCGCCACGACAAGTAAAACCGTAAAATACCATAAGAAGTGAACTGCAATTAACAATATTCATAAGCGTCCAACTGAAAAGCTCCACAGTCAATCTTTCCATTACTACAAACACTTAACAGTATCTGCCAAGTTCACTCATGGACACTACCAGTGTCAAATTACCCATTATAACTGTAGATAACAAAGTTTGACACGCTGGGCGACCGACTTACGTTTCTTAATAACACAAGCAATGATTCGGTCCCTCGCTCGGATCCACCTTAGATCCAAAACAGTGATTTACTTTATTGCAGCTAAATAGATGACAATGCCGATATCAGTGCTCTTCTCTCAGGCAGTGTTCTAACCGGAGACTGCAGTACCGAAGGAAAGCTTACACCACTCACAAGTCCGATATAAGCACCACCAGCGTGCACCTTTCCAGAATTCTTATGTTCACCTCATACACCGAACTTGCCGTAATTCTTCGTCGGAATGCAAAGGCAGAACCAAGGAATCACAGTTTTAATCTGCCAGGATGTTTCATATAAGCGCACACTCCGCTGCACTGATAATCTCATTCTAATTTCATGCTGTTCTCCATGGCAGTCTACCCTGTACAAATCTCCTAGAGACTCAGAATTGTTTACCTCGATAACAACATCCTCTTCGGCATTTCCAGCACAGAGATGTGATTGGGTCAAGTGGAGGGGGGCACTAATTGACCACTCTCTGAGGATGATATCATCTTTAAACATTACCAGACCTGCCTGTCCCCATCCCTGCTCTGCCCCAGAAGCTAGAGATCAAAGGGGAGTGAACACCCCATGCCATGCCAGTCGTAACTTTCCCGTGGTCTGAGGTGATACACCCCTTGCCACGCACACCACGTGTCTCCGTGTCTGGCAGCCTGCGTGGTGACCACCCACACTTGCCTACCTCCCCTGCCTACACTAGCAGCGCCCAGTCCTTAGCTTTCACACTACAGGGCGTGGCAGCCAGCAGGTTATTGTAATGTACAATGCCGTTCTCAGGGCACTCGGCGGTGGGCATCTACCAAGAACAATAGATGTGTTTTTATAGGTTAGCGTTCTCCTCCCTCAGCTGTGCCCTAACGAACAGAACATGTACTTCGAGTGATGCAACTGATGTCAGAAGAGAAGCTATCTGTTTGCCTCAGAACGAACGAAGAGCGTTTTTCTAAAGCTAGCAGCTGCATCCAGTTTCCCAGCCAGTCGCCAGAAAACGGACGTTTATCTTAGTTTTTTTTCTCCCTCAAGCTGAGTTCTGTTCGTCAGACACCTGTACCAAGCCTGCTTGAAGAAAAGAAGGCTGCTATGGTATTCTGAGTTCCTACTCGTCCTCTGCAAAACAGAGGGTGGAGTCTGAAGGTATATGAAACTCAACCACCACCAGGACCATCATCAGCCGTTGACAGTGTCTAGTTGTGTCTGTGTGATTCTCATAATATGAAAATATGAAATGGTCAACCAGTAGTGATGATAGCGGCAGTGAGGATGGGAAACACCTAACTTGGGGGAGTTGTAAGTGTTTATATATAAAAAAAAAGAAAGAAAGAGAGTTCAAATTGCGATGGTTATACAATTCCATAGCAACGTATTTAAATTTTTTCGTGATTGTGATACATTTTTGTAATTAATGGTTATAAAATTTCTTTTTTTATTGCTATTGCAGCATTCATCGAAATGTTGGCTGAATTAGAATGTCAGCTGTGAGCTGAACGTCGTCAGCTAGCCAAAGAAGTTGTGCTACCATCAAGTAAGCACATTTCAGAATCCTGTTTGTGAGAGTTTACATGTTCATAAAACATCTCTTAAAGTATTCAAATCATAACAAGTGGTCATAACATTTCTAATGTTGTTCTAGCATTAGAGCACAGCAGCTGGAAGCTGAAAGCCGCCAGCAAGCTGAAGAGGTTGTGCTACCATCATGTAAGTAAAGCTGCTAATTACGTTCAAAACCAAGCTCTTGATGTTTTCAGGTCCTAACGAGCAGTTATAAAAATTTTGATCTCGTTGTTGAAGCATCAGAGCAGCTCCTGACTGACATTGAGTCGCTGCTCGAGCTCAAAATGCTGCAAAAACGTAAGTACATTTGTAATACATTGCCGTTAGACTTTTTTTGAGCATATACAGTTGTGTGTGGCATATATTCTTCACTATTGTAGATGTTGTTATGGATCAAGAGGAGGATGAGAATCTAGCAGGGATATGCATTGAGAATGTTGACCAGGAGTTATCACTTCCATCTGGTATGAACTTTTTATTTATTTATTTATTTGTAGCTACGTATAATCAGTATCTCGCTGCAGGCAAATACAGTAAAGATTTTTATCACTGTTGTTGTTTCTTATAGTCAATTGAAAGGTGGCCACACTGAGCCACAGCGCAAGAGATCGCGCTAGAGAGTATTGTTCCGCCGCCTCCACTGGCAGTGATTATTGAGATGTCGTAGTGGGCAGTGCTTGTCGAGGACTCGTAGGAGTCAGTGCTCGCTGAGATGTCGTAGTGAAAAGTGTTAGCTGAGATGTTGTAGTAAGGAGTGCTTGTTCCATGTTTTATGCAGTTATTTGATGGGCTAGACAGCAGATGCTGTTCGAATGGAAATATTGTAGTGATCAGAGTGCTTTTCGTCAATATATGAAGGTAACGAAACTTGATTTATTTTTCATTATTTAATGTCGTAAATAATGCTTCATTACAGGTTCAGTCAACAAAGCATCTGGCTTGTGTTCTTGTATTAGAGTGTAATCCTGGTTTTCTTGCGCAATTGTAGTATTTCTATTTCTTTAATTAATTCAGTATAAATGATATTTAAAATTTCTTGTGTTGTTGAAGAAGAACCGTGCCAGATGCGTACGTTGAGTCATACTTCCACACACAGAACAGTTATACTTGTGCTTTGGTTTCGTAGGTTTTATAGTTGCTGGGGACTTAATTAATTAATTGTGTTAATGAAATTTTCCATTTCATTCTTTGTTATTGTTCTATGCAGTCAGATAGCGTAATAATACTAGTCAGGGCCAACCGTTTACGAGACTTTGTAATCGGACAAACAGCTACAAAAAATTAAAATTATTTGCATTTCATAATAATTAAGCTCCCATGCACGTGGCGACCGCTGCTTCGGATCGTCCCTTGGAATTCTTCTGATTGTAGAAATAGTAGACAGTAGTATTGTTGTAGTAATTTGTAATTTAGTAATTGTAGTCTATATTGCATGTGTAGATTTGGTAATTGGCATTTTTCTAATGGCATTTTTTAAAATTTAATTATTGTTGTCTATGGGTTTGACAATTTAGTGCAATTATTTCAATTGTTCGATGATCGTGATGGAGGGAAGCATTTCGTGTGAATGATATTGTTGGAGATAAAGTGTCATTGTGTGTAATTTTCATATAGTGACGAGTTTTGTATGTTTTGTAAATGATTACACGATCGATGAAAAAGGCAAAAATGATGGATAGTGAGAATGACGAAATTGTTAACATGGCGAACTCGCCAACAGAGGAAAACAGTATCATGAATAATGAAGTGGAAAACAATTTAATAAGTCGGGAAAATAGTCCGGAACCAATTCAAAATTTTTCTCAATCAGAAAATTCACAGAATACGAGATTAACGATAGAAGATTCTGAAATAGTATCGAACACAGATAGCTTTACAGCCATGACGAAAGAAGTTGGTTTCGCGGGAAATGTTAGGGGCGAAAAGAATTTCGAACCGGCTATTATGGAGCAGTTGATGGGTGCAATATTAAATTTGGGATCTGAATTAAAAACAGTGACAACACGGTTAGACTTACAAAGGGGAACAATGGAAACACGGTTAGACTCACTGGGATCACAAATGGGAACAATGGAAACACGGTTAGACTCACAAATAGGAACAATCAAAACCGAGATGGGAACTTTGGGATCTGAATTAAAAACTGATATGGGAACACTGGCAACACGGTTAGATTCACGAATAGGGACATGTTTCAAAAACATGAAAGATGAATTAAAGAAAGAAATCAGAGAAGAAGTACAACCAATTTTGAATGCTCACAATAATAGATTAATTGCAGTAGAAATCAGACAAAGGGAACAGGATAGAGAAAAGGAAGAAAGAGATCGCGTGATAGTACAGAAATTTTCAGAGTTAAATTTACAACGTGCAAAAGATAAGGAAGAAATATTTGAGAGAATCGAGGAATCCGTACCAAATGACAGATTAAATAATCTAACACAACAATATGAACAGTTAACTACCAAATGTGTCAATACTGAAACCCGAGTCACGACACTTACGGAAGACGTAAATAAACAGAAGGAACAATTAGGTGACTTATCGGAAAGAGTTGAGGAAATTTCAGATAAACTGACAAATCTTAGTTTGAATAGGGACAGAGATTTGGATGATACAGCACCATTGTCATTTGCAGAAACCGAAGAGTTGTTGTTGTTGTGGTCTTCAGTCCTGAGACTGGTTTGATGCAGCTCTCCATGCTACTCTATCCTGTGCAAGCTTCTTCATCTCCCAGTACCTACTGCAACCTACATCCTTCTGAATCTGCTTAGTGAATTGATCTCTTGGTCTCCCTCTACGATTTTTACCCTCCACGCTGCCCTCCAATGCTAAATTTGTGATCCCTTGATGCCTCAAAACATGTCCTACCAACCGATCCCTTCTTCTATTCAAGTTGTGCCACAAACTTCTCTTCTCCCCAATCCTATTCAATACCTCCTCATTAGTTACGTGATCTACCCACCTTATCTTCAGCATTCTTCTGTAGCACCACATTTCGAAAGCTTCTATTCTCTTCTTGTCCAAACTGGTTATCGTCCATGTTTCACTTCCATACATGGCTACACTCCATACAAATACTTTCAGAAACGACTTCCTGACACTTAAATCTATACTCGATGTTAACAAATTTCTCTTCTTCAGAAACGCTTTCCTTGCCATTGCCAGTCTATATTTTATATCCTCTCTACTTCGACCATCATCAGTTACTTTACTCCCTAAATAGCAAAACTCCTTTACTACTTTAAGTGTCTCATTTCCTAATCTAATCCCCTCAGCATCACCCGATTTAATTTGACTAAATTCCATTATCCTCGTTTTGTTTTTGTTGATGTTCATCTTATATCCTCCTTTCAAGACACTGTCCATTCCGTTCAACTGCTCTTCCAAGTCCTTTGCTGTCTCTGACAGAATTACAATGTCATAGGCGAACCTCAAAGTTTTTACTTCTTCTCCATGAATTTTAATACCTACTCCGAATTTTTCTTTTGTTTCCTTTACTGCTTGCTCGATATACAGATTGAATAACATCGGGGAGAGGCTACAACCCTGTCTCACTCCTTTCCCAACCACTGCTTCCCTTTCATGCCCCTCGACTCTTATAACTGCCATCTGGTTTCTGTACAAATTGTAAATAGCCTTTCGCTCCCTGTATTTTACCCCTGCCACCTTCAGAATTTGAAAGAGAGTATTCCAGTCAACATTGTCAAAAGCTTTCTCTAAGTCTACAAATGCTAGAAACGTAGGTTTGCCTTTTCTTAATCTTTCTTCTAAGATAAGTCGTAAGGTTAGTATTGCCTCACGTGTTCCAACATTTCTACGGAATCCAAACTGATCCTCCCCGAGGTCCGCTTCTACCAGTTTTTCCATTCGTCTGTAAAGAATTCGCGTTAGTATTTTGCAGCTGTGACTTATTAAACTGATAGTTCGGTAATTTTCACATCTGTCAACACCTGCTTTCTTTGGTATTGGAATTATTATATTCTTCTTGAAGTCTGTGGGTATTTCGCCTGTCTCATACATCTTGCTCACCAGATGGTAGAGTTTTGTCATGACTGGCTCTCCCAAGGCCATCAGTAGTTCAAATGGAATGTTGTCTACTCCCGGGGCCTTGTTTCGACTCAGGTCTTTCAGTGCTCTGTCAAACTCTACACGCTCTATACTATCTCCCATTTCCTCTTCATCTACATTCTCTTCTATTTCCAGACTATTGTCCTCAAGCACGTCGCCCTTGTATAGACCCTCTATATACTCCTTCCACCTTTCTGCTTTCCCTTCTTCCCTTAGATCTGGGTTTCCATCTGAGCTCTTGATATTCATACAAGTGGCTCTCTTTTCTCCAAAGGTCTCTCTAATTTTCCTGTAGGCAGTATCTATCTTGCCCCTAGTGAGATAAGCCTCTACATCCTTACATTTGTCCTCTAGCCATCCCTGATTGGCCATTTTGCACTTCTCGTCGATCTCGTTCTTGAGACGTTTATATTCCTTTTTGCCTGCTTCACTTACTGCATTTTTATATTTTCTCCTTTCATCAGTTAAATTCAATATTTCTTCTGTTACCCAAGGATTTCTACTAGCCCTCATCTTTTTACCTACTTGATCCTCTGCTGCCTGCACTAATTCATCCCTCAGAGCTACCCATTCTTTTTCTACTGTATTTCTTTCCCCCATTTGTGACAATTGTTCCCTTATGCTCTCCCTGAAACTCTGTACAACCTCTGGTTCAATCAGTTTGTCCAGGTCCCATCTCCTTAAATTCCCACCTTTTTGCAGTTTCTTCAGTTTTTATCTACAGGTCATAAGCAATAGATTGTGGTCAGAATCCACATTTGCCCCTGGAAATGCCTTACTATTTAATACCTGGTTCCTAAATCTCTGTCTTACCATTATATAATCTATCTGATACCTTTTAGTATCTCCAGGATTCTTCCAGGTATACAACCTTCTTTTATGATTCTTGAACCAAGTGTTAGCTATGATTAAGTTATGCTCTGTGCAAAATTCTACAAGGCGGCTTCCTCTTTCATTTCTTCCCCCGAAGAGTATCAGAGCATAAATAAACATGTTGACAATCAGGGAAAATTTAATGAACACGTTAAAAGGGAAGTTGAGGCATTACGGAAGCAAGTCAAACAAATCGAAGGCGAAATTGTAGGAAAAGACAGTAGAAGAAATTTAGAATCACAGATAGCAGAGGGGTTTGAAGAAAATAATTTGT